>NC_143033.1:72836128-72848628 GCF_057628025.1 Oncorhynchus mykiss
AGGATCTCAATGGTGCAGCTGTATAACGTTTTGAGGATCTGAGGACCCATGCCAAATATTTTCAATCTCCTGAGAGGGAAAAGGTTTTGTCGTGCCCTCTTCACAACTGTCTTGGTGTGTTTGGACCATGATAGTTCGCTGGTGATGTGGACACCAAGGAACTTGAAACTCTCGACCCGCTCAACTACAGCCCTGTCAATGTTAATGGGGGCCTGTTCAGCCTGCCTTTTTCTGTAGTACAAGATCAGCTCCTTTGTCTTGCTCACATTGAGGGAGGGGTTGTTGTCCTGGCACCACACTGCCAGTTATCTGACCTCCTCCCTATAGGCCGTCTCATCGTTGTCGGTGATCAGCCCTACCACTGTTGTGTCGTCAGCAAATGTAATGATGGTGTCACGCAGTCGTGGGTGAACAGGGAATACAGGAGGGGACTAAGTAAACACCCCTGAGGGGCCCCAGTGTTAAGGATCAGCGTGGCAGACGTGTTGTTGCCTACTCTTACCACCTGGGGGTGGCCTGTCAGGAAGTCCAAAATCCAGTTGCAGAAGGAGATGTTTAGTCCCAGGGTCCTTAGCTTAGTGATGAGATTTGTGGGGACTATGGTGTTGAACACTGAGCTGTAGTCAATGAACAGCATTCTCACATATGTGTTCCTTTTGACCATGTGAGAAAGGGCAGTGTGGAGTGCGATTGAGATTGCATCATCTGTGGATCTGGTTTTATTGAAAATGCATTTGGACATGAACTGTACCAAAGTGCTTCCTTGACAAATGAGTCCACCCAGTGTTATGACAATGCTAGCCTGCTGTTGACTGCTTAATGCTTTGGTTGCTTCCTCTAATGGTTCAGAGGCAATGGAATGTAAAAAGTGCAACAATACTATTCCTTAACTCTTACTGCATGCATACTGTAGACCTATCATACATGCAAATCCACACATGCAAGAGGCATGCATCATAGAGACAGTTGCTATGGGCCTCGGAGAATGGAGTGTATTATTAAGGTGAGGTTTTATTGGTCTTCATGCAGCACAGAGACAGAACAGTGGCCACTGTTCTGATAGATTATGGATGTGAGAGTGAAATCAAACTAGCAGAGAAACATAGAATGGTCCAAACCCCCTGCAACAGCAGCCATTTACACCCCCTGGCAACGCATCAACCCTTGTTCTCCTGGAGAGACAGGCTGGTCTCGGGCCCAAACTCCCCTGTGGGCATAGCAAAAATAAGACAGAACCAAAAAACTTCAAAGCCAAGCAAACACACACACACACATGTACACAAACACACACACATGTACACAAACACAAACACAAACATGTACACAAACACAAACACACACACACACACATGTACACAAACACACACACACACACGTACACAAACACACACACACACACACACACACACACAGCATCACAAACGAAGACAGTGTGTGAAGTCAGTCAGTCTGAACCATCTCCGGTCATGTGACACTGGGACAGGTGCACCTCCACTGGGTCTTGGCAGAACTCTCCGGCTGTTGCCCCTGTCCATCTTGTCCGGCAGCCAATCAGAACCCTTCGCTCCTTTGAGGTTGCCGCCTCGGGAGAGCAGGCAGCGTCCCAGATTGGCTGAGCACCCGCTGCTTTGCAATATGCCCACCCGCTCCCCACAGTGTCACAACAGGCCTCTCATTCACACTCTCTGTCCCTCCTGTCCATCCACCCTCTCTCTGTTGCACCCCTCCTCTCCACCCACTCTGCCAGGTGGGACCAAACACATGCCCGCTGTCTCATAAACACCCAGACTGTGCCAGCTCGGCTCGAGGAGGCCTGAGAGAGATCCAACTACCACACAGAGGAACACATAGATGACACAGACAACATCCTGATAATGCACAGAGCAGACAGATGATATTTGGAACTTCCAGACGATATATGGAACAGTCAGGCAAAACATGGAACAATGAGACAATGCAAATACCAGCCAAAGCCAGACAATACAGAGAAGAGCCAGACAAAACAGAACAACCAGACGATGCAGAGAACAATAGAATAATATAGTATTGAAAACAATCTGACGACACATACAACTGCCAGACGATACATGGGACAGTCTGACGATACATACAACTGCCAGACGATACATGAAACAGTCTGACGATACATACAACTGCCAGACAATACATGAAACAGTCTGACTGTGATAAAGTGCGTCTCGTGAGAGGTGTAGGAGTCAGGCGCAGGAGAGCAGGGATTTTTTTGAGAAGCGTGTTTAATGTAGAGATCTGAACACATAGTCCACCAATACAAAATTGGCCCAGATGAATGTCCAAACACCGCGCTCGAAGGAATGCAAACTCGTGTCAGTACACGGAGGAACAACCACAGTTCCGACACTACATACACATACGTCAATGCGAAAACAATAAACAGCATAGAATACTGAACGCTAATACTCACAAGCTTAAGCCTGCACGAATTACGGCAGGTAACAGGTGCCCTATATACCCACAGAAATCAAAGCAATTGAAACCAGGTGTGAAAAGGAACACAGACAAAACAACCAGAAAAAGAAAAAGGGATCGGTAGTGGCTAGTAGACCGGCGACGCCGAGCACCGAGCGCCGCCCGAACAGGGAGAGGAGTTACCTTCGGTAGAAGTCGTGACACTGACGATACATACAACTGCCAGACGATACATGAAACAGTCTGACGATAAATACAACTGCCAGACGATACATGAAACAGTCTGACGATAAATACAACTGCCAGACGATACATGAAACAGTCTGACGATAAATACAACTGCCAGACGATACATGAAACAGTCTGACGATAAATACAACTGCCAGACGATACATGAAACAGTCTGACGATAAATACAACTGCCAGACGATACACGAAACAGTCTGACGATAAATACAACTGCCAGACGATACATGAAACAGTCTGACGATACATACAACTGCCAGACGATACATGAAACAGTCTGACGATACATACAACTGCCAGACGATACATGAAACAGTCTGACGACACATACAACTGCCAGACGATACATGAAACAGTCTGACGATACATGAAACAGTCTGACGACACATACAACTGCCAGACGATACATGAAACAGTCTGACGACACATACAACTGCCAGACGATACATGAAACAGTCTGACGATACATGAAACAGTCTGACGACACATACAACTGCCAGACGATACATGAAACAGTCTGACGATACATGAAACAGTCTGACGACACATACAACTGCCAGACGATACATGAAACAGTCTGACGATACATACAACTGCCAGACGATACATGAAACAGTCTGACGACACATACAACTGCCAGACGATACATGAAACAGTCTGACGACACATACAACTGCCAGACGATACATGGGACAGTCTGACGACACATACAACTGCCAGACGATACATGAAACAGTCTGACGACACATACAACTGCCAGACGATACATGAAACAGTCTGACGATACATACAACTGCCAGACGATACATGAAACAGTCTGACGATACATACAACTGCCAGACGATACATGAAACAGTCTGACGACACATACAACTGCCAGACGATACATGGGACAGTCTGACGACACATACAACTGCCAGACGATACATGGGACAGTCTGACGACACATACAACTGCCAGACGATACATGGGACAGTCTGACGATACATACAACTGCCAGACGATACATGGGACAGTCTGACGACACATACAACTGCCAGACGATACATGGGACAGTCTGACGATACATACAACTGCCAGACGATACATGTGACAGTCTGACGATACAGAAAACTGCAAGACAATACAAACATTTGAGAGGTATCAGCTTTCAGCCCAACATTATGAGCCATCTACAGTGCAACATACTCTGAAATAACAAACACAGGAGATTGGAAGAGGACACATCGATCACACAACAAACCTCCTCTTCCCTGTGTTGATTGCCTTTCCCTATTCCCTTGTTTCCATTCACTCTCTCCAAAAAGCCTATGATTACCAATACGGCTGTCGCTGAGCCACTGCTGCTTTCTGCTTATAGATCGCTTAGACAAGTGAGAGCAGAATCATTTGCTGAACCTGAGCTCCACTCTGCCTGATAGAGCCCGGACTGGCTCAACAAATGATGATAGACACACTGGGGAAATCAAGCCAATCACTGACTGTCTGACTCCCCCTCACACCTCCACACCGCTCCTCAGCCTCTACCTCACCCTCACACCTCCACACTACTCCTCTACTCTGCCTCTCCCCTAACTAGCCCTCCACCTGCCCTCTCTCTCTCCATCTCCTCCCTGGCTTCTCTAGCCAGCCGTCAACAGCAGCCGCAGCAGAGAAGTCAGTGCGATGCAATCTCACTGAGGCAAAACCAATTAAAACGGCAGTCTAATGCTCTTGAATTGCTCTAAGCTTCAATTTGAACACTTGAACTGGAAATTGTATTTTTACAGCTTGCCAACACATAAGTGATGTCAAATCTGATGCAGCCTCTGAGTGTTTAAGAAAGAAAAAGCGTTCAAATCAGTTTAAACTAACAGAACGTCAGGGGTTTTGTGTATTTTAGACAGCTGCAATTTGTGTTCTGAGGCAGAGCAGTCTTAAACATCCGTTTCATGCACACCTCCTCTTCTCCACTCTCTCGCTCCTCTCTTCTCTCTCTGCCGTTTCTTGTCCTCTCTTCTCAGATGAAGTGTTGTTAGATGGGGTTGAGGTGCTGGTAGTTGGCCTGTAATGAAACGGAAATCGTTGCGAAGTGTAACAGCATCGGCTGCATCTGTAAATAACTTGAGACGTTTCAAACACCTGCCCTGCCGCTCACGAGAATGAGAGGAAGAGGAGGATGAGAGGAGGGGGGGGGGGGAGTGAGAGAGCGAGCGAGCGAGAGAGAGAGAGATGGAAAGAGAGAGTGAGTAAAAGAGATGGAAAGATATCCGCTGGGGAGAGAGATGGAAGGAGATGGATGACTGAGAGCGGAGCTGAGATAACACAGTCTGTTCAGTCAGATGAGTAGCGCCAGTGTCGAACAATTCCCACTGACAACACCTGTCAGAGAAGACATCTGCTTCCCTCACAGTCTGCTACAGCTCTGATACTCACCATTCTGTCTGTACCCCTCTGCTCGACTTTGCTTTTCTCCTTGTTTATGTCTTCCTATGACCTTAGTGTAGCCTAGAATAATATAGTGTATGATTGGGATCCGTTATTTATTTGGTATGCCGAGCAGGCCAATGCGTTTAATCTAACCTATACTCCTATGGAGTGAATGCAGTGTACAACCAGTTTCCAAATAGAGATCACACATGACAGGACACTTTTTGGAACAGGATTGAGAGAGTACACACAGTCAAACATACAGTTACAGTGTTTCTGTAAAATATGAATACATTTATTGCAGTATTTAAAACGTCATTCATGCTGGTTTATTTGTGTTGATTTGGAGACATTAAAAGAGCATTAGAGTAGGTGGGAGGCAAACAGGCCCCTATTGTCTGTTGGCTCATTTGGGGAATGCTGTGGATGTGGCACATCTCATTAAAATGAACAGCGATAATGGGAACAAGCTTGATTATCTAACTAATGACTTGTGTTGCATACAGCGGCTCAGGCAGTACAGCACTAACCCAGCACAGCTACATTACACAGGACAGAAAATGCATCGTTTGTTCCGGGAATCCTACGTGGAGTTCAAACACAACAGAATACCTTAATTACTCTCTTACAATCCCCATCGATAAACTCCTGTTCATCACAACGTTTCCTACATGGGAGATTCTTATGTACTACCCCTCCCTAGACAGACTCCACCTGTTCACCTGACTACACCGAGAAGGGAGGCACACTGACAGGTTTCTACTGCATGTTGAAACACAGCAAGAACCAATAATGCTACAGTACAGTACGCTTCTACTGACTCGGAAACAGCCATGACCGTTTGTGTGTGTCGATGTGTGAGAGAGAGTATGAACTCTCGGTTGTGCTGTCCGTCCAGCGCTCTCTCACACACAGGACCCGTTGTGATGTTATTGGCATCCTGCAGTCATATTTGATCCTGTTCCTCTGCTCTGCTTCTGGCTCAGAGGTCTCTACCAGAAGGACAGGTGAGGAACAGCCTCTGAATGGGTATGTACACCCTGGTCCTAACCCTAGCTTCATGTCCACACACTGGTTCAACTCCAACCCTAGCCACAACCCTACCTTTCCCACCCTGGCTCTACTGTCGAACATTGTAACATCGGTAAAGACTGTTTTAGGGCTTGTGTTTTTGATGTGTAAGTGTGTACTTCTTGTGTTCTGTACTTGTTCCGTACAAGTAGAGAACTGTACATGCCGGTCCTGTAGTAAAACACCTGCTTGTTTTAAACAGCCTCCTACTGCTGGAGTTTGTCCAGGAGCTGCCAAGCCCTGGTCGGCAGGTCGATAAAACGCAGACACACTTCCGCATGAGAAACCACGGCCATAACACAGCATCATGCCCTCAGGCCGCTCCTTAGGCAATAACAGTCCTGCAAGCTCTCCAGCCCTTAAAACCAACACAGCAGCAGTAGAGGGATGTTATGCTTTCAGAAAAGGATTTAAAAAAAAGGCTAATTCCTCTGGTATGATGTGACAGGGTGGACCGGTTAGGAAGCCTGACTAGCCTGTTTTGAATGCATCTTGTGTGAGTGGCAGCCATCTTGAGCTCCTGCCCTCAGTCAGTGGCCCTATGACCTGTCATCCTCCCTCTAGTTGAGTGCCAGATAGCTCAGCAAGTGGTGGGGAGGGAGATGACTGGATTTATTCACAGCTGTCGTTTTAGAGGTTGACTTGCATTCAGGGATCTCATTATAACATGGCTTGTGCCATACACACACACACACACACGCACACGCACACGCACACGCACACGCACACACACACACACACTCACACACACACACACACACACACACACACACACACAACCAAGAAGATTAGATTACTGTCTCCTCTTCTAAACCCACAGGGATGGAGTGCATCTCTTGAACAGTATGTTCCTATTCAAATGACTGGAGTCAGAGGGCAGTCGTGGACAGTGGTGCTACTGGCTCATTGGTGAGTCGCTATAGGGAGACAAAAATGTCTGATTTGAATTACATTACTGATTCTCACTGGCCTCTGTGTGTATGTGTGTGTGTGTGTGTGTGTGTGTGTGTGTGTGTGTGTGTGTGTGTGTGTGTGTGTGTGTGTGTGTGTGTGTGTGTGTGTGTGTGTTTGTGTGTGTGTGTGTGTGTGTGTGTGTGTGTGTGTGTGTGTGTGTGTGTGTGTTTGTCAGTGGGACGTAAATGGCTGCCTGTCTTCACGCGGAGATACAGAGTCATGATGGTTTGCATCAAAATATTTTTCCCAGCATGTCTGCTGTCTTTATCTTCTCTATCTCTCTCTTTCTCTTTTCTTTCTCTTTTCTCTCCCCCTCTCTCTCTCTCTCTCTCTCTCTCTCTCTCACAAACACACCCCGTCACCCTCTATTCTGTATGCATGAAAGTGCGTATGACCTTGGCCTACTGCTGCTACTTGTAGTCTTTTAGTATTATATATTTTAGTATTATAACTGAGGTTTCGCTAAAGATACACTTTGATCAAAGTATACCTGACATCAGCATGTTTAAACAATTAGGTTCAACTCAAGAATTTAGAACCGCAGAAATTTAAGCAATAAAATGTTCATTGGCGCGTTACGTTGTTTTTTTAAAGCAAAACAGAAATGTTCAAAAATGCAGTTTCTCCAATGTTATTCTGACCTCTATCTCTCTATACCCCATCTCCATCTCAATGTCCTTTCAATAATTCAGCAGAATGCTTGCTTTTAGCAAACAGCACCGCTATCCCATCCTGTGTTGTCGGGGTGTGGTGCACGAGCCGGGAGAAGTATGTCAATGTTTCAGAGCCAGAGATTTTGGGCCTATTGGGTGGGTCAAGAGCAGGAGTGGACATTAAAATTCATAAGTTAGAAGGGCTTTAATTCAGAGGCATGGGAGAGGAGAGGAGGGAGGGGACGTAAACACACAAGACGTGATTGGTACACGGAGACCCAGAGCCAGGAGCCAGCACACGCCCCGGGCCACAACACCATGACTCCCCTCTCAGTCACACTCCCAGCGGGGGCCGTCTGGCCCTTTCTTGTCTCCACACCTCCACACACAGGTAGAACTGATATAACCCACAGGGCACAGACATCAATTCAACATCTATTGAAATTACATGGAAACATCCTTGATTCAACCAGTTTGTGTCAAGTGGGAACTAATGAATGAAAGGTGCTGTTTCATTTCTCTCCCACTGTTTATTCGTCGCGAGTGATACTTTCTAGTTATTCAAGGTCTGTTGTTGTTTAGCGAACAGACAGCTTGGCTTGGCTTGGCACAACTCGGCATGGCTCTGTAGCCCAGCCAAGACAGCTGCATCTCTCCCCCCTTTCCTCCCTCAAAGACTGGCATGGACTCCATGGTGACACAACAGGTCTGTCGCTTTCCAAGCCGTGTGGATTATCCTAATGGTTTATCGGGGCTCGCTGGCTGAGTGAGAAAAAACCCAGTAGCATCCACATCTGTTCAAGGATTTTGAGTGTTCATAGATATTGTATAATGTAGGCTCGGCCCTAATTGATGTGCTCTCTGTCACCTGGAGCTGCATGGCAAATGGCCCAGGAACACAAGGAAAGCACAAAGGACAACGCCCAAGGACTAGTCAGCCCATCCCCCTTTGAGGGGTCAAAATGCATCTCTCTGTTACAGTAACCAGAGGACTGACTATTGAATGTGATAGAATAATACTGTCTGGTATCTATCGAAAACGTGTTCACTGAGGATAACTCTGATGCTACCTATATGGATGGATGATCTATGTGGTCACTTGTATCTGTACAGTGTGAAATCTGAATAACTCTATTATGTAAAGAGGGTTTATTGTCTTCTCATGAATTCTGTCTTGTTTACATTGGTCTCATCCCCCACACAAGCTCTTAGATGCTGTGACACCCTGTAGAGATTGGGCCTTGGAGGTCAGGTTACACTGTCAACTTGGTATTGCTTGATTGGTTGATGCCGGTTGGTTTTGGGTTGAAAGGTTAACCCTTCAGATGTTATAACTGGAATGAAATGCCGTCGCTCTCTCTCTTATCCTGTATCCAGTCCACGGGGGAAGGTTGTATGATCAATTCTCATTTCCTAGGCTTCTAGGCCTCTGGTTTAGTAGGCGTCTCTTTGTTCATGTTTTGTCTTCTAAATTAACCTTAGGATCTTAGGATGCCTAGAAGTATGCTTTGTAATGCTTGTTAATACTGGCCTTGTATGTGAATCCATTCATTGTACAATGTCAATTAAATATCTGTCTTTGCTATAGACAATTCTCAGGCCAATTGTTGCTAGTCTACATCAACTCATTGCTAATGCTTGCTTGTATATTTTAATGATCTTTCTAGAGTCAGGTAAACATTTTAATAGGCTAATTGCTTAGTCTTATTATGAGTCCACATGTAATCTACAGTATATATAATATACTGTATATACACAAATCAAATATTACTGCCCACTACGTAATGCCTCGCAAGGCCATATGCATTTAAAAGATTACAACAGGAATCAGATCAAAAGCGTTTAAGTTTCTCTTTCGGCTAGATATTTGACAGCCAGGTGATATAAACGTCCCTCCTCTTTGACAGGAAAATCTCTTTGTTCCTGAAGGCTCGTCTCCCACCAATCACGTAGAGGTGGCTGAGAAGAGGAGCTGCCTCTGGATTTATAATGTCCCATTTTGGGACAACACCTGCGCCCTCTTCTGAGGGGCTAGGAAAGTGACAGGGGAGGGTCTCAGTCAGAGGGCATGGTGTGATACTGAGGGACTGAGGTTCTAGTCTACAGGCCAGAACATTTAATCTGGCCTGGGCAAATTAAAACATCAAAGTGGACTCGCCAAGCCACCAACCTTTCGACAAATGTCGTCAAAATCAGGGGAGACTAAATGATGGCCTCATAACATTAATCAATCTGAATTTTCAATTCCATTGTTGCCCCTTGTTAAACATGTTCCAGTAATAGAATTATGCCTCTCAAGAGCTCCCACAACTGTTGTACAGTACTTTTGAATTGTGCCATGAATCTTGTTAGATCTCAACAGAACAACAGTTTGTAAAAGATGAACTCAACCAGGCTGACATAGATTATCTAGCAACATCACAGAGTAGAGTTTGATTCTGCTGAGAAAGACAGAACGACGACACTATGCAATGGCACGGTGGAGAGAAATTCATTTTTATCAAGTCGACAAGGGCCCCTATTGATTCGGTCTGCTGTGACAGCCACACTAATTAGGCCCATAGCGTTATGTCAGTGAAACCACCATGCTATATGACTAATCAGTTTATATTCAGAGACATGATGATGAAGATAGGGACTTAGATGTAACATCTGGCAGGGCTTGGGGGATTAGGGGCTGATTTACCATGGACCAGATCATAGATTTATTAACAAACTGTGACAAATCGAAACTCTGCTGAAATAATGTGTTTTTCAGATTGGGATGTATAAATCTAAATATTATAATGTGCAGAAAGCTCTTTGCTGAGTTAATGAGCTGAGGTTTATGATTTTGTAAAACACTTGCTGGTAAGTGCTCAGAGAAAGCTTAATGCAAACTAGAATGAGATTGAGATATTGAAAACAACAGAGAAACAAGGCAACAGTAAACATGTAATCCCCCATGAATGATGCAGCGCCCCCTCTTGGTCCAATTGAGATATTGCATGTGACTAACATATTTCAAATAACTAGTTTAGCTCCAACCTTGGGCCAATCAGTGTCATTTTGTCAATACTGGATCTCTATGGCAAGACGCCTCATTCACCCAAGTTTGGTCTAAATCAAGATAGTGCTGTCTGAGATATAGCGTACAAATGTACTAACGGACGGAGACCATAGTCCCCTTCCCAATTTCATTGTGTGGGACAATTAAGAAGACGCATGATAATCAACATCAACACAGACAAATCCAACAGTCATATAACACACACTAACTCTTAAGTGTAGAGATGTAGCATTTCTCTCGCGCTCTAATTATATTGTGCTCTCACACACACACAGAGAGAGAGAGAGAGAGAGAGAGAGAGAGAGAGAGAGAGAGGGAGAGGGAGAGGGAGACGCTCAGATGCAGATAATAGCACACAGACAGAAAACCCATCCTTAGGGCTTGACTTTATTTATTTACATATCAGGGATAATTTCTATGTAAATTCACCAGGGTGCTCATGAATTCCAGAGGCATCCGGTTGCCATTGTCATTCACCATTGTAGGAATGCAAGCCAGGAAGACACAGTCTGAAGTGGTGGATGAGGAGGCCTTGATCCATCTGAATTCAGACGATGACAAGGTTGAATGAAATAGCCTGTCTCAACAGTGACTCCTCTGATTCAGGTCTCACCAGGCTATTCCCAGTGCTAGTCAGGAAAACGTCTGTCAGGCTTAACATTGTGTGGGGCTGTAATTGGATGACCTTTATGTTGATACTGGATGATATTGCTCTGGGTATAAATAGCAGGGGTTGCTGGGATATTTTTTCAGTTTAGGGTTTGGTGCCAAGCTACAGTAGGTGCCAGCTCTCTGCTCATATCATTTCTCTTCATATTTCATTTGTCCCTACAATTGTGTAGCTTGCTCTAATTAAACAATGAGTCTATTTTCAGAGAAGTCTTAGCTTGGTCACTGTTGTTGACCAACAGTTGAACAGAATTATATTAGGAAATGAAAAAGAGCGGATTGGATGGATGAAGACCCGATACACTACAGTACAGCAACACATACACAAGTAAATTGATTTTGGTTTGTGCAAAAAATGGCAGCCCTCTCAGTGACACAGCGAACCTAGAATGATGTATGAAAACATCAAGCCGAACAGAATTCCACCTTGAATGAACTGACTGAGATGGATACAAGATGGAGGGAAACATGGAAAGGGAAGAGAGTCTTGGAAACATCCCAGATGGACACAGGAGCTGTCAGAAGCATGAAGCAGAGCCAGGCCTCAGTGAGAGGTAAGATCACAGTATGCACAGCATGAGTCATTGGCTCCATCCCAAATGGCACCCTATTCCCTCCATAATCCCCTACTTTGTGCACTTTATAGGGACTAGGGTGCCATTTGGGAGGCAACCATTCATCAGCAGAGCCTGCTGCATGTACAGCAACATCTCATACAGCCTTCATGTCTCAGGCCTTCATGTACTCTATGTTCACTATCTCTATAGGGAGATGATGGACATCTGACTCTGTCTGTCACAACTAAAGCCAAAGAGCCTCTGCTCTCGCTATAACTCCAGGCCCTGTCCATCTCCATCACTCTGCTCTGTACTGTATGTCATCTCACTCTTTCAGCTCTCTCACTTTCTCTCTCCCTTTCTCTCTCTTCCTTTCGCTCTTCCTTTCTCTCTCACTTTCTCTCTCTTCCTTTCTCTCTCCCTTTCTCTCTCCCTTTCTCTCTC
>NC_143033.1:72851128-72923628 GCF_057628025.1 Oncorhynchus mykiss
GTGTGTGTGCGTGCGTGCGTGCGTGCGTGCGTGCGTGCGTGCGTGCGTGCGTGTGTGTGTGTGTGTAGAGGAGAGAGGGAGGGAAGGGGGAGAGGAGGGATGGGAGCTAAAATGTGTTTGGACAGTAAAGTGAGAGAAAAGTATTTCTGCTCTGGAGTTGCTGTGTGTATATGCTGCTGCTGATCTGGCCACTTTGAAGTGTGGAGGCTTTGATTTGGCCAGAGAGTCGTTTTTTTTATCCCTGTACACAGAGCTGGAGAACAATAGGTTTTAAAATCATTTTGACTGGAAATCAATCAATTGCTGATTCCAGACCAGGACTTCTGGCGTTGGATGTGGTTTTGAGTCTCTGGGCAGATCAGCTGTTGCCAGAGTATAAGACAGAGTTGGAGTTGGTTTCCAACTGGGCAATGTGACTCACCTGGGGCTGTATCAACAAAGTGTCTTAGAGTAGGAATGCTGATCTGGGATCAGGTCCTCATGGTCTTATTCATCAAGCTTTAAAAGGCTAAACTGATCCTAGATCAGCACTTATACTCAGAGAGGCTTTGTGGACACGAGCCCAGGTTACTTCTCAGTCGACCCAAGTGGAGAACTGTCGCACCAAAGTCCACCAACGGGATTAAAATGGAGTGTTCCGTACAGTCTGACCCCTCACTCTTCATCAACACAATGGCACTGATTGATACCACAGCTGGACCTCAATGCAAAGTCCATGCAGTACGGACGCATTACGTGCCTGAAAAGAAACAGCTGGGGAAATTCTTTGGAGATAACAAGTGTGGTAATCATGTGATGACCCCTATTCAGAGTACCTACAATGAGCCGTGTGACTTAAATCATTCCATATTGTGATACTGTTACATGCAGGGTTTAAACCCGGGTCTCCCACAGGAGCAACCAACAAGAACAAGAATAAATTCCCTTTTGGACCTAGGGCAGACACCGGTTTGAAGTTCGGGGCTTACTCATCACGTGACCTTTACCGACTCATGTCACTACAGTCAATAATGTAGTGGACATGATAATAAAAAATCATAGTGTTTAGCAATACAGGTTGCCACTGATATTCCAGAATAACTGGATTCAGACAAGAGTAATGAAAGCATTGATTTAATAAAGCTAGACAAGCTAATCTTAATCTAGAACAAGTTTCGATTAGGAGAGTTACTTCAAAGGAGACCCATTACACTGTTGTGTTTCAGAGGAGAGGAAGAGGGAAGATCCAAACATTCTTTCTTCCCTCTCCCTCTCTCTCTCTCTCACTCTCTCTCTCTCCCTCCCCCCTCTCTCTCTCTCTATCTCTCTCTCTCTCTCTCTCTCTCTCTCTCTCTCTCTCTCTCTCTCTCTCTCTCTCTCTCGGTCTCGGTCTCTCTCTCTGTCTCTGTCTCTCTCTCTCTCTCTCTCTCTCTCTCTCTCTCTCACTCTCTCTCTCGCTCTCTCTCTGTCTCCCTCCCTCTCTCTCTCTCGGTCTCTCTCTCTCTCGGTCTCTGTCTCTCTCTCTCTCGGGACTCTCTCTCTCTCCCCCTCTCTCTCTCTCTCTCTCTCTCTCTCTCTCTCTCTCTCTCTCTCTCTCTCTCACTCTCTCTCTCGGTCTCTGTCTCTCTCTCTGCCAGCCTAACAGCTGCTTCCCCTCTGGCTTGCCTCCAAATGGATGACTGAGGGTGGAGAGTGAATGGGTTTTAAAATTCACTTGTTAACGGCCTCCTCTCTCCCTCCTACTCCTGTCCATCCCCCGCTCTCCCCTGCCTTCTCTTACCTAGCGGAGAGTAAGCCAAGAACAGGAGGGTAGGAAGAGAAGAGGTAAAGACGTGTAGGATCTAAAACGGGGGAGGATCTAGACATGAAAACAGAAAGATGAAGAGGATATTGATTAAGCTTAGCTGCTTGCAAGAATTCAAGGCTGCTACTCAGCACCCTAGCTAAGACGGTAGCTGACATGCTGTACACGAGGAACCCACACCTCATTATCATCATCATCATCATCATGACATCTTGTGTGGGTTTCAACCTGAGCCACTTTACATTGACGTACTCTGTCATGCAGTGTCAGCGCTCTGCCCCCCCCCCCCCCCCCCCCCCACTGCTGTAACACCCATTACTAATGCATCAACGCAGGTCATTCATAGGAAATACAAATAATATCCATGCTGGGACGGTTGCCATGGGGGGTAAAGTGTGTTTGTGTCATTAAGCTGTTGTGAACCATATGCACTGCGGGTGGTTTAGCTATTATACACTGGTACTATTAAGGGCCTTTGGGCTCATAGACAGGTCATCAAGATGTAAATGACTATCAAGCAGGGATTTCAACTCAAACTTCCCTCTTTGGTGTAAGAGTAAAGTGTATTACCATGACACACACACACACGGACACACACACACTATTTTTTCTTTACTTTCTAAACTCTATGATCAAACACCATACATGTAATTGGCTAGTTGCCAAGGAAACAGTTCAATCAAATGAGTCCTCCCTAACACACCACTAGACTCTGCTAATGTTGTCCCTTCAGAGGCAGAGCTTTGAAGAACCAAACACACACCTGGTTTCTCATGTAGATGATTAAGGAAAAGTAGAAGCTAAGCACTGAGTCATTGCTTTGGCCTCCGTCCCTCTTCTCTGTGACCAACTGATCTTCTAAAAAAAAAAAAAATATCAATGCATGCCAGACACATCTGTTAGTGCCTAAAAGCACAGATCATGGATGCAACATGGATGTTTGGCGATGATGATGCAGGTTTGTTTTTGTAAACAAATTATAGCAGTTTGTCCAGAAAGCCTCTGACTCAGAACAGTATTGGAATTGTTTTAAAGAGGGTCATACCGTGGATCATTTAGCCAATTGATTTTGAATTTTAGGACCCATTTAGGCATAAAATAATATATACAAAAATGATTTGATCAGATGTTGATTTTGGGCTACTGCTATAGCCCATAGAAACACACTGAGTAACACATTCATAAATGCCTAAACAGAGTCAAAAAATAAATCATAAGGAATAAGGTTTTGAAGTGTCTATACTATATCTAGGAGATACAGTATAACGAAGCTCAGGAAATATACAGTGAGCTCCAGAAGTATTGGGACAGTGACTTGATTTTGGGCTCCATACCCCAATAATTTGGATTTGAAATGATACAATGACTGTCAGTAGACTGTCAGATTTGAAAGTGCAGACTGTCAGCTTTAATCCAATCTTGTCATCTATATCGGGTGAACAATTTATAAATCACAGCACTTATTTTAGGGGACCAAAAGTTTAGGGACATATTCATTTATATGGGTGTTAAGGTAGTAAAAAGTGAAGTATTTGGTCCTATATTCAAAGCAGTCAATGACTAAATCAAGCTAACAAATGTGTTGGATGCATTTGCTGTTTGTTTGGCTGTGTTTCTGATCATTTTGTGCCCAATAGAAATGAATGGTAATAATATATGTGTTATGGAGTCACTTTTATTGTAAATAAGAATGTTCTAAACACTTAATGTGGATGCTGCCGTGATTACGGATAATGCTGAATAAATCGTGAATAATGACGAGTGAGAAGGTTACAGAGGCATAAATATCATTCCCCCCCCAAAAATGCTAACCTCCCCTGTTATTGTAACGGTGAGAGGTTAGCATGTCTTGGGGTATGATATTTGTGCATCACCTGTAACTTTCTCTACCATCCTTATTGGTTAGAATACTACATACAGAGGTTGACCCAGCGACGTTACCAACTTCAGACGAGTCCTGTGGGTCTTGTGGGGGGTCGTATAGCAAAACGGAGAACACCATTGTATTTGTGAGTCTCATCTATCAATAGAGTGGCCATATTGTTGTAGGCCAAACCATTTGAACGCTACAGACGTTTTTCGGGAGAAGAACAATGTTTGCGATGTCTCCTGTTCTGACAAACAGAGCTAGAGCTCTGCCACTTTCCAATGCGGCTGTGGAACGCCTACATAGGCGGATGCGGTGGATTGAGATCAGTGGAGGCTGCTGAAGGGAGAACGGCTCATGATAATGGCCGGAACCGAGCAAATGGAACGTCATGGAACACCTGGAAACCATGTGTTTGATGTATTTCATACCATTCCACTGATTCTGCTCCAGTCAATACAACGAGCACATTCTCCCCCATCTAAAAAAAACCCCCAGAAATGTCTAGCTGTAAACAGACAGATTTGATTGGGATTTGTTTACTATGTTAATTACACGTGCATCAATAGACTCTTAAGGACGAGAGTTGAGTTCCTGAAGAAACAGAAAGCAAACTACGAGCATGAAAATGCCCTCTGAGTTGTCCCAAACTGGCCCTACTTGAGAAGATGACCGGTCTATTTGCTTACCCGTACCACAGTAACTGTGCCCTGGAAACAAGTGTAATTAAGATAAGCATCTGCTTGCTCTCATAAGCCTGAGCTAGAGAGAGAGACGGTTTCTGGGCGTACGTCCTTCCTGTTGACACCACCCTACCACCACCACCGCCTCCACAGCCAGGCCTGGTTAACACATGAGAGGAAAGATGGGTAATTGTCAGGGCTGCTGTGTAGAAAGTGTTGCTTCAGCAGAATGTGTTCCTCAATAGTACAACAACAGCCCAGATTACCACTGCCTCTGACTGGGTCTGCTTCAAGATGGGGGTGTGGGTAGGTTGAGGTGAGGTGAGGAGGGGGTAAACTGAGCTGATACCTCTGCCTCTAACCAAGCCTCATCTATCCTGAATGGACAATGAGGCAAACTGCAGAAACAATACCAATACCACTAATGGTGTCAAATATTCAAGCAGATGAGTTTTGACAGGCAGCCTAAGTGAGATAAATGACACAGACATTTAGTTTTCTCTCCCTGCAAGAGAAACAATCTCCTCTGTTTGATTTGGGATGAGTGATTCCCTCCCTACACAGACGGAGAGGTCTCTCGCTTGATTAGGGCACAAAAACAATCTGCCTAACTACCTATATTAATCCAAGTGTTCTGCCTAATCACTACACCCCTGGTCCATTGGTCCATGGAAGGAACCCCTGGACAGACACCTAGGTCAATTAATTTGCCAAACATTCTACCCCTGGCCAGTGGATAGAGCTGTCAGACCTCATGTCCGCTTGATTGGCACGCTCAGTCTGACACACTGATTGTCTCAGTCTTAAAGGGCTCCAGTTGAACTCATTACAATGGCTCACAGCACATTAGTGCTCCAGCTACATCTAGGGGCAGCCAGTCACAATGCCTCACTGCCAGATCAGCCGCAACAGGCAGGCGGCACATAGACAAGCTATTGGTGCCTGCCAAGCCAGACAGAAGGAGTCTCTGCCAGAGCAAAGGTAGAAGCCCTCGTTTCATTCTCCTCCAATGAGGAGTGGAAGATCAGGATCACAGCCTGAACTAAGAGTCTAAACAGACTGGATGGAGACACAGCTGCAGACATTCAAGGACACAAACATGCACATACAGTAGATATGTATGGGGTGGAGAGACAGAGAGACAGGCAGAGAGAGAGAGAGAGAGAGAGGGAGAGAGGGAGGGGGGGAATTGAGTGAGTAAGTGATCGAGCGAGCCAGCGAGAGAGACAGAGAGAGAGAGAGAGAGAGAGAGAGAGAGGGGGGGGGGGGGGGGGGTATGAGAACATGACGCATCGGACCAGGAAAGTGAGGAACTCATTTGAACACAGTCAAGGTGTTACGGTGAGCAAGACCTGCCCTCTGGTGGGGATTCTTCAACATCACAACTACAATAGTCATGTTGCTAGTTCAGTCATGATATAATAATGTGCATATAATGGAGTAACTAAAGCACCAACAATTTATTCAATAATTCTATTGACAGTCATTTAGCCAACATATATTTGATTAATTTCATATATAAAATCAAAACAGGTGCTTATTTTAACCTTTCTTCACAGGGACTCAAATTTAAAAAGCCCACTCCACACAGTCAAACAATGCCAGATAGGGTAGGACATCAGGGCCAGACTCAAACATCATCATTTTTTTGGCAACTCCAACTGGTAGGCAGCTCAAATTCATTACAACCAGATAGGCGGGGTCGTTTGGAGGCAGGGTGCTACAGTAACCTTCCACTAAGGGACAGGGTGAACCGAGGATTTCAATCTTCTCTTTTCTAATCTCCTCTCCTCCTCCCTGTCACTATTCTTACCCCATACCTGTCTGCCTGCCTGCCATTCTCTCTCTCTCTCTCTCTCTCTCTTTCTCTCTCTCTCTCTCTCTCCCATCTTTCTTTTCTTTTTATGAAATTACTACGGACACTTTATCTTGAGCTCAGCATGAAGCTGAAGCTGCTGCCTCAGTTGCTTTGTCAGGACAAGACATGGAAATGGACAGAACAATGCCAGGAAGCATTAGTGAAAACCAAGGAAACTTCAACCCGTCATTGCCCATCCAACTATTTTGTGATGCTAGTCCCTATTGTGTGGGAGCAGTCGGGTCCCATATCATGCCTTCCGGTGAAGAGAAACTAATCGCTTTTGCATTACGGACATTAAACAAAGCCATAAGTAACTACGCACAGATAGAACGAAAATCACTAAGCATGTTTTATGGAGTAAGCATGTTTCACCAGTATCTGTACAGGAGGAAGTTCACCCTTCTTACAGATCATTATCCTCTGACGAGCATCTTTGGACCATGTGCTGGGATTCCATCACTGTCTGCAAAGGGAATGCAGAGGTAGGCTTTGTTGTTGTCAGCACACACCTACGACATCAAGTACCGCAAGTCAGAACCACTTTGCAACACAGATGGACCTTCCAGGTTGCCACTACATCTGGTCAAGCCAGAGTTGTGCCAAGTGGACATCTTCCACTTCTAAGTGAAAAACGCACCGGTCACTTCAACACAAGTGCGGAGAAACGCCAGACTCTGTGTTATCTGACGTGATGGACATTATCATCAAAGGTAAAGCCATAGGAGATGCTCCGGAACTGAAACCTAAACCTTTCCAGGAGAACCGAGCTGTCAGTACAGTCCGGTTGTCTTTTGTGTGGAAGGAGAGCAAGCATTCAGCCTTTGCTGAGGAAACCAGTGTTGCAAAAGCTACACTCATTGTGGAATGGTTTGCATGAAGGAAATTGTGAGAAGCACTCAGGAGAAAGGTCCATTCGAAAGACAGAATTTCTCATGGTCTTGGATGCTCATGGAGAGTGGCCACCATGAGGTCTACTGCTGCAGAGAAGACAATTGAGAAGCTTGGAGAAGTGTTTAGTCGGTTTTGGATCGCCACTTGCCAACACGTTAGCGACAATGGACTGCAGCTAGCGTCCCAAGAAAGGGCCACGTTACTACAGGTGAAAGGTGTACACCATATCAGGTCCGCGCTGTATCATCCATCAACCAATGGGCTGGCAGAGAGGTTCGTACAGATCATGAAACATGCCTTGAAAGCATCTCACGGTCAAGGGATACTGCACCAATGCTTGAACAGCTTTCTGCTATCGTACAGGAACACGCCTCACACAACCACCAAGGTTTTGCCTGCATCGCTACTTTGACCTACTCAAACCTATGAACGCAAAGGAGACATAAGAGTCAAACGTTGTGAACTGAAAACAAAGGACAGAGCTTTCAATCCTGGAGAAGCTGCCTTAGCCAGGATAAACCTCAAAGGACCAACATGGGTTCCTGTTACAGTCATTGCTCAGACTGGTCCCGTGTCCTACAATTCCAGACTGCAAAGGACATAATCTGGAAAAGGCACACAGATCAGTTACTGTTGAGTAAAGCCACACTGACAGAACCACCAGTCGTGAGTGGTCCAGAACGGTTACTGTGTGACACCCTGACCCAGTAGTCGCCACCTAGCAGCTCACAGTCACCTCCTCAGGATTGTTGTTGATAATCGGGACATAATCGGGACAATAAGTAGGTAGCGGGATGAGGTATATTGAGGTTGTACTGCAGAGCATCATAAGAGTATGTTGTAGACCGAGCACTTTCTAGATAAATGGTTGAAGTGATTCCTGTCTCCCGTCTCATCATTATTGAATTGTTATAAAGACGTGGCTAGGAAACCCATTAGACATAACAATCATCATCATCATCCTCATCATGACATCCTGTCCGTGTTGCTCCACCTTTACATTGAGCCACTGCATCATTCAGTGTCTGTCTCTGTGGATGGTTTATCCTCCGACAAATCAAAGGTATGTTTCGGTGTTCCTCGAGGTTCCGTTTTTTTTATTACAATATATGCTACCTCTTGGTTATGTCATTCAGAAACACAATGTCAACTTTCACTGCTATGCAGAAGACAAACAGCTGTACATTTCAATAAAACATGGTGAAGCCTCAAAATTGCCTACCCTGGAAGCCTGTGTTTCAGACAAGTGAATGGCGGCAAATGTTTCACTTTTTTAAAAAAAGTTTTTTTTAGATTTTACATATGAGAACAGAAAAACAGTGCAACCCCAACCCCTCTTTCCCCCATCCATCCTCCCCTCCGATCCCTCCAATCCCTCCAATCCCTCCACCCCACCCACCCACCCACCAAGGTATCATACAAGGATATCACAGAAAAGTAATTTAAATAGGAGAAAAACATAAACAGTAATAGAAACAAAAACAATGAAATAAGTTCAATAAATATCGATATCATAATTATAGTCTTATCAGCACAAAATA
Organism: Oncorhynchus mykiss; assembly: GCF_057628025.1. NCBI lineage: Eukaryota > Metazoa > Chordata > Actinopteri > Salmoniformes > Salmonidae > Oncorhynchus > Oncorhynchus mykiss. The sequence goes on from NC_143033.1 coordinate 72,859,755, forward strand.
TGGCCACTAGAACAGACATGACTGCTTACCAAAATATACAAGTTACACTAAGTAAAATACGCTCTCTGCGTATTGTAAGAATGGGGACCAGGTTAAGTTGAAGACTTCCAGTGAAAGAGGACAAGGCGGCAGGGTTAACAGCGAGGTAAATGCTGTCGCATTCGCCTGATCCCTGGTAACATTCTGATTTAGGGGAAGTACACCAAACATGGCAGTGAACGGTTTAGGGCTAATAATTATATTACACACATGTGAGAATGCCTCAAAAATGGAGTCTCAGAAGCCACTCAAAGATTGGCATGACCAAACCATGTGTCCCACAGTCGCTGGACTCTGGTGGCATCTCAAACACTTGAGGTCAACATTTGGATATATTTTTGCCAATTAGTCATTTGAGTAATGGAGACGGTGCAAAACTTTGAACTGAATGAGACCATGCCTAATGCAAAGATATGAGGTGTGGATACGCCCAATACTATGTTGCCATGTGTCATTGGGTAGGTTGCCACCTATGTCTTGCTCCCATGCAGATTTTGTATTTGCCAAGGAAGGCGGATTAATATTCTGTATTACATTGGCTTGCGAAAGTATTCACCCCCCTTGAGGGGGGGGGGGGGGGGGGTTGTTGTATCATTTGATTTAAACAACAGTTTGAAGATGCAAAATATGTTTTATTGTAAAACAAACAAGAAATAAGACAAAAGAAAACAGAAAACTTAAGCGTGCATAGCTATTCACCCCCCCAAAGTCAATACTTTGTAGAGACACCTTTTGCAGCAATTACAGCTACAAGTCTCTTGGGGTATGTCTCTATAAGCTTGCCACATCTAGCCACTGGGATTTTTTCACATTCTTCAAAACTGCTCCAACTCCTTCAAGTTGGAGGGATTACGCTGGTGTACAGCAATCTTTAAATCATACCACAGATTCTCAATTGGATTGAGGTTTTGGCTTTGACTAGGCCATTCCAAGACATTTAAATGTTTCCCCTTCAACCACTCGAGTGTTGCTTTAGCAGTATGCTTAAGATCATTGTCCTGCTGGAAGGTAAATCTCCATCCCAGTCTCAAATCTCTGGAAGACTGAAACAGGTTTCCCTCAAGATTTTCTCTGTATTTAGCTCCATCCATAATTCCTTAAATTCTGAACAGTTTCCCAGTCCCTGCTGATGAAAAACATCCCCACAGCGTGATGCTGCCACCGGCATGCTTCACTGTGAGGATGGTGTTCTCGGGTTGATGAAAGGTGTTGGGTTTACACCAGACATAGCGTTTTCCTTGATGGCCAAAAAGCTCTCTTTTAGTCTCATCTGACCAGAGTACCTTCTTCCATATGTTTGGGGAGTCTCCCACATGCCTTTTGGTGAACACTAAACGTGTTTGCTTATTTTTTTCTTTAAGCAATGGCTTTTTTTCTGGACACTCTTCTGTAAAGCCCATCTCTGTGGAGTGTATGGCTTAAAGTGGTCCCATGGACAGATACTCCAATCTCTGCTGTGGAGGTTTGCAGCTCGTTCAGGGTTATCTTTGATCTCTTTGGTCTCACAGGAGATGGGTCTATTGGAGATAAACAATGTCCGGACTTTAAGACTTTAGATGAGCATATGCTCGGCTATGCTTGACCACATGGTTAATTCCTTATAAGTTCCAGCTGAGAAAGCATGTGACGCCTAGAGTATGTGAATTAGGCATAGTTATAGTCATTTGAAATTAATTGTACATGGCCAGTGGGCTGAAAGGTCAGAATAATAAAATATTAGAAAAGAAAAAACAGCTAAAAAATCAAAATACCATAGAATGCCAAACTTGGTGCCCCTCACCTTGTTGAAGGCCAACCTCTTCTTCATGACTGCAGCCTTGTAGTCCGGGTAAATGCGAATATTCTGGCCATCATCAGTGATGGGAGCCACTCATGATGCGTATGGAGGACATCCTCTTTCTATTGAAAGTAGTGGAATTTGACTACGATGGGTTCGGGCGGCTCCCCATTCTTCGGTGCGGACTGTAAACTTCTGTGCGCACGGACAAGAGTGCGGGCGTAATCGAGGCCTAGGATTCCTGTAACAGTTTATCTATGAACAGGGTAGGCCGCAATTCGCCTACGGTCTCGAGTCTCTCTCTCATTCCAAAAATACAACCGTTCCCCCGGCGCTATCGTTTGTCGAGGTCCTCACCTTGGAAGTAAGTTTGACGACATCTGATGATAGCCGATTGACTTGCTCTTCCGATGTCACCACTTTGTCGGAGTAAATATTTGCACCGCCCTACAGGCTATTGAGACGGGTGTCCTGTTTCGCCAAGTCTTCTTTAACGGAGTCGATCTTTGTTTTGAGCTCAGTGGCGAGAGTGGCTATTTTGCAGATAGGTCAATGCAGCATCCACTGAGAGCCTCTTGCTGCCAAGGGAATGCCTGACAGCTTGAAAGGCGTTTTGGACACTACAGTGAAAATGGTTAACTTTGTTAAAGCAAGGCCCCTGAACTCTCGTGTATTTTCTGCATTATGCAATGATATGGGCAGAGACCATGTAACGCTTTTACAACATACGGAAGTGCGCTGGTTATCAAGGGGCAAAGTATTTACAAGTTTTTTAAAATTGAGAGACAAGCTTAAAGTTTTCTTTACTGACCATAATTTTCACTTGTCTGACCTCTTGCATGATGACGAGTTTCTCACACGACTGGCCTATCTGGGTGATGTTTCTTCTCGCTTGAATGATCTGAATCTAGGATTAAAGAGACTCTCCGCAACTACGGTGGTTTAATAGGGACCAAATTGAGGCTATGATTAAGAAGTTGTAGCTCTTTTCTGTCTGCATTAACAAGGACAACACACAGGTCTTTCCATCATTGTATGATTTTTTTGTGAGCAAATGAACTCAAGCTTACGGACAATGTCAAATGTGATATAGCGAAGCACCTGAGTGAGCTGGGTACGCAATTACGTAGGTACTTTCCTGAAACGGATGACACAAACAACTGGATTCGTTAGCCCTTTCAAGCCTTGCCTCCAGTCCACTTACTGATAACTGAACAAGAGACTCATCGAAATTGCAACAAGCTGTTCTGTGACAATTGAATTTAATCAGAAGCCAATGACAGATTCCTGGATAGGGCTCCGCTCTTTCTACTAAGCTAACATATGGAATTGTTTTAAGATGGTTATACCATGGATCATTTAGCTATTTGATTTAGAATTTTAGGACCCCTTTAGGTAACAATAAAATATATACAGTACACAAATGATTTGATAAAATATTAAATTGGCCTTTATGACAATAGCCCGTAGAAACGCATTGAAAAACACATTCATAAATGGCAAAAAAGACAATAAAACAATTTATCATGAGGACTAAGGTTTTGAGGTGTCTGTCCTATATGAAGGAGTTATAAGAAAGCTCAGGAAATATTTTTGTTATTTTGGACATACATATTTAACCCTATAATTTTGTTGGCAAAAAACTACCTTTATACTTCCATTCATTTGTATGGGTTACATTTAAATGGCTTCCGTGACACTTGTGGAGAAGATCATAAACGTTTGTGAGAGTCTCATCTTTCCATAGAGTGGTCATATTAGTTTGTAGCCCAAACGGTTCAGACGCTACAGAGAGAAGTTGGCACTTCAGATGAGTCCTATTGGGCTTGTGGGAGTCGTAGAGCAAAACAGCAAACACGTTCATGTTCGTACCAGTCTTATCTTTCCATAGAGTGGTCATATTGTACTGTTCTACAGACTTTTTTGTGAGAAGACCGATTTTCGGGATGTTTCCCCTTCCACCGCAGATACGGAAGGCCGACATGGGCTGATTCGGTGGGTTGAGACGTAGCCCATGCAAGAAAACAGATATCTCTAACTTAAACTGAAGAATTTTGATGGGGATTTTGTTATTTTGTTACTTACTGTAGATTGACGCACGGGCGCGTCAATAGACTCTTAAGGATTATGTCTTTACTGTCCTCAGTAGGTCCTATGATTAAGTATATTCTGGCCCAGGGGTGCGAAGGTGCACAGCAAGGCACTGCAGTGAACAACCACTCTTGCTGTCTTTGCCTGGCCGGCTCCCCTCTCTCCACTGGGATTCTCTGCCTCTGACCTTATTACAGGGGCTGAGTCATTGGCTTGCTCGCGCTCTCCCATGCCGTCCCTAGGAGGGTGCATCATGCCATGCCAGGCTTTTTTCGCTATACTTAACTTGAGTGGGTTGAGTCACTGATGTGATCTTCCTGTCCGGTTTTGTGCCCCCTCGAGCTTGTGCGCTGGGGGAGATGTGCTATACTCAGCCTTGGTTGGCCCTGTCTGGGGGTAACTTTGGACGGGGTCACAGTGTCCCACGACCCCGCCCCGTCTCAGTCCCCAGTAGCTGTTCTGCAATAGTCTATCTGCCGGGGTGCTAGGGTCAGCCTGTCCTATCTTTGTGTAATTCTCCTGTTTTATCTGGTGTCCTGTGTGATCGTATGTATGCTCCCTCTAATTCCCCCCTTTCTCTCTCTCTCTCTCTCTCTCTCTCTCTCTCTCTCTCTCTCTCTCTCTCTCTCTCTCTCTCTCTCTCTACCCCTTCCCGGAGGACCTGAGCCAAAGGACCATGCCTCAGGACTACATGGCCTGATGACTCCTGTCTGTCCCTGTCCCCAGTCCACCTTGTCGTGGTTCTGATCCAGTTTCTGCTGCTCTTAATGCGGCTATGGAACCCTGACCTGTTCACCGGATGTGCTACCTATGAAATACATGATAAAATACGCATTGGCATGCACACAATTTTCTCAACTCAATGATCAAACAATATTAATGTAATTTGCTAGTTGCCACGGAAACAGTTCAATTAAATGAGCCCTACCTAACACATGAACACTGCTAATGGGGTGCCTTCAGAAGGCAGAGCTTTGAAGAACCGAACACACACCTGGTTTCTCATGTAGATGATTAAAGAAAAGTAGACGCTAAGCACTGAGTCATTGCTTTGGCCTCCGTCCCTCTTCTCTGTGACCAACTGATCTTCTAAATAAAAAATAAATATCAGGCCTCCCGGATGGCGCAGTGGTTAAGGGCGCTGTACTGCAGCGCCAGCTGTGCCATCAGAGTCCCTGGGTTCGCCCAGGCTCTGTCGTAACCGGCCGGACCGGGAGGTCCGTGGGGCGACGCACAATTGGCCTAGCGTCGCCCGGGTTAGGGAGGGCTTGGTCGGTAGGGGTGTCCTTGTCTCATCGCGCACCAGCGACTCCTGTGGCGGGCTGGGCGCAGTGTGCGCTAACCAAGGTGTCCAGGTGCACGGTGTTTCCTCCGGCGCATTGGTGCAGCTGGCTTCCGGGTTGGATGCGTGCTGTGTTAAGAAGCAGTGCGGCTTGGTTGGGTTGTGTATCGGAGGACGCATGACCTTCAACCTTCGTCTCTCCCGAGCCCGTACGGGAGTTGTAGCGATGAGACAAGATAGTAGCTACTACAACATTGGATACCACGAAATTGGGGAGAAAAAGGGGTAAAAAATTTAAAAATTAAAAAAAAAAATTTAATAAATAAAATATCAATGCATGCCAGACACATGTGTTAGTCCCTGAAAGCACGGATCATGGATGCAACATGGATGTTTGGTGATGCTGATTCAGGTTCGTGTTTTTGCAGTTTGTCCAGCAGCTTCTGACTCAGAACAGCACACAGACAAACACGTAAAATATTCAAGAGAGGTGTGCAGGAGAGATATTACATTTACATAGATGTATTTAAAACAAAACACAGTTAAACAAGAATTGAGTTCTAGAGATACAGAAACAAAACTATGAGCATGGCATTTTTTTAAATTATTATTATTATTTTATTTGAATCCCAGCCCCCGTCCCCGCAGGAGGCCTTTTGCCTTTTGGTAGGCCTTCATTGTAAATAAGAATTTGTTCTTAACTGACTTGCCTAGTAAAATAAAGAATAAAACATATAATAATAATAATAATTCTCTCTGAATATTCCCAAACTGTCCCTGCCTGAGGAGACGACCGGCATGCTGGCGTACCAGTACCACGCTAACAGGGCCCCAGAAATAAATGGAATTAAGATAAGCCATCTGCTTGCTCTCATAAGCCTGAGAGAGAGAGAGAGAGAGAGAGAGAGAGAGAGAGAGAGAGAGAGAGAGAGAGAGAGAGAGAGAGAGAGAGAGAGAGAGAGAGAGAGAGAAAGAGAGAGAGAGAGAGAGAGAGAGAGAGATGGAGAGAGAGAGAGAGAGAGAGAGAGAGAGAGAGAGAAATTGTTTATGGGTGTACGTCCTTCCTGTTGACACCACCCTACCACCACCACCGCCTCCACAGCCAGGCCTGGTTAACACATGAGAGGAAAGATGGGTAATTGTCAGGGCTGCTGTGTAGAAAGTGTTGCTTCAGCAGAATGTGTTCCTCACACAGTCTGTTCCCAGATTACCACTGCCTCTACCTGGGTCTGCTACAAGTTGGGGTGTTGGTAGGTTGAGGTGAAGATGGGTAAAACTGAATTGATGCCTCATCCCAGGACTGGCGTTATGGGGGGGCCTTAGGGGGCCTGACCCACCTTACCATACCTCCTTGCCCGTCCAAATAAAATATTTAAATATTGATCATATGTTTGTCGACAGAAAGACTCATCAATCTCAGATAAAGCATCCGAGCAAGCAAAACAGCATCCCGCTGTCTCCTCATGTGTCGACCATGTATCAGATGCTGTCTGGACCAAAAGAGCATGGCATGTCATACTATTTCTGGCCAGACAGCATCAGATACATGGTCTACATACAGTAAGACAGAGGGGCGCTGTTTCGCTCACTAGTTTCAGCAGAGAGGAAGAGGCAGTGTCAGACGCTAAATAGTATGCAGCCTCATCTGGATATGTATGCAACAAAAGTTCAACATTCACCTTCTGCTACCATTTCTGCCAAGCAGTGTGCGCATACAGTTTGACATATACGCTCGATAAATACAACGTATGCACCACACCCAACGCACTGCAACTGCCTCTGCAGTTGCAGCAAGGCAAACGCAGCTTTTCATTGGAAATGAATGCAATTCTCGTGTACCAAAATGCAGCTACACTGTCGGTGTGTTCGAAGCGTTAGGACAACGACTCACACTCTTAGGGTGGAGACTTGAGCCTCTCGTCATCATATACACATATGTGGTTTCAGTCTCTTGCGAATTTGAAAAGAAAGTTGGCGATGCACAGTGCGCTGTTAGGATGCTGGCTTCACCTAAAGAACTGGTACCCATTTTAAGCCCAAAAGCAAATGCTGTCCCATGGTTAACAACTCCTCGGTTAATACCTATTGTAGGTTAGTCGATCAAGAAGCCATGTCAGTATATAAGAGACAAACAAACCACATTCAGAAGAACCTCACTAGAACAGAAGAACAGGCACTCAATGAATTAATGAAAGGTTCATCTTTGGTTGTAAACTTGCAGATAAGGGGGGTGCTGTGGTTGTTTTAGACTATGAAAAATATAAAGAAGAAATTCAGAGACAACTCGGTAATGAACGTTTCTATAGAAAACTGAGTGTTGATCCCACACAGGTGTTCCAAAGGGATATATGCTCTAATCTGGAGCAAACCCTATTAAACCACCTCATCTCAGGGGGGCTGGCAGCACTAGCACACTATTTGGGAGACAGAGATACTAATGAATATCCACCAACAAACTTTAGTCTAGAGCTGGCTGAATATGTTTTGAGGTATAACTATTTCAGGTTGGATGATGAATACTACCTCTAAACGAATGGAACATCGATGGGCTACATTCGCTCCGAGTTATGCTAACCTCTATATGGGTCTTTTTGAAGAACGTTTTGTTAATAATGTAAACGAGAATCCATTTTTGAATAAAGTCCTGAAGTGGTATCGATATATTGCCGACATTTTTTGTATATGTTAAGGAACTGAAAAAGAGCTGTCAGATTTTATGGCACCACTCAAATTCACTATTGAACGTGACACTCAACGTGTTCATTATCTCGATATGTGGATTGAGAAATCAAATGGAAGCCTGTTTACAACTCTGTGTAGAAAATAAACGGACAGAAATACTCTATTGCAAGGGGACAGCTTCCACCCTGAGCCAAAGAGGACTTCCAAGAAGCCAATTTTTCAGACTGCCACTCCACAGAGGATTATCTAGAAAAAGCAGCGGAGATGTGCATGAGGTTTCTAAGAAGAGGCTATTTGTCACAATGTGTGGATGAAGCTCATAATTTGGCATTGGAAAAAACACGAGATTAACTGTTACAAAAAAAAGACCCGCTAAAACTACAGAACACTTCGTAATGTTCACAACTACATATACTTTGAATTCGCGAAAAGTGGGAGGTGGCGTTCAAGAAACACTAGCATATTGTATCATCGGACCCAGTTTTGCCGGCTGAATTTAAAAATTCACCACTTATTGTGTATAGGAGAGGTCGCAATTTACGCGATAAATTGGTTCATGCCAACTGCCATCCACAAAAGAAAATCAGCCAGGATCTTTTACGCCCTCTACCAAATGGTAGCTAGAAATGCAGAGGATGCGCACAGTGCAACAATATGATGAAGTGTGAATATTTCTGCCACCCACACACAGGAAAACGGTTCCAAATAAATTACATTATTACGTGTTCCATCACCCGTGTTATTTACATTATTAAATGATTAAATGTCCATGTGGGCTCTGCTATGTCGGTAAAACCTCCCGATCTCTCAAACAGAGAATTAGTGAATATAAAAGTTAAATCAGGCGAAACGACAGGGATTATCCAGTCGCTGTACATTTCAATGACTTGAAGCATGACATTTCTACCTTTAGATGTTGTGGCATAGAGAAAATTAAGATATCAGACAGGGGAGGGGATATTAGTAATACTTTGAGTAAAATATAATGTTTTTGGATTTTCACCCTCCAGACATTATTTCCTAAAGGACTTAATGATGAAATGCCTATGTATGTATTGTTGTGAATTTGAACATGAATGATGTGCCTAAGTAAGATTACTCTGACGTTTTTCGTACGATGTACCCAATGACTAATGAAAACTTGCTATGTCCTCATTGTGGTTTTACAGACGTGTTCAAATACGTCTTATTTATACACTTTATTTGAATATTTATGAAATGCATATTGTTATATTTGGTAGCGCTTATTTGTTTTTCCTTTGCCTCCAACCCCCCTCGATGTGTGGAACGGATGTGGGTGGGGCCAGGTCTACATAAGGGTGTAAACTTTTTTTAAATCACGAAAGTTCTGATGAAGGCCGTGAGGCCGATACATAAGCTTATTAAATATCAGTGATACTATCAAGAGCAGTGTGCGGTTTCCTTTTTCCTTCATCGGCTTCATCTAAAGTAAAATTATGTTTTGCGCAAATTATATAATTACCCCTGTCTAAATGAAAACATTCAAAATAATTCACCAAAGAGCATGACTTAGCCACAGATGATCGAACATTAGCTTCTTAAAAAAAATTGCTCTGGATTGTTTCAAATCACAAGTGTGTAGGTCTATGGCCATTTGGAAAGCCGGCAATTTAGGCAGCCCATATTGCAATATGTTTAGCTGATTGAGTTGCGTCTGTCAGTGAAAAGCATCTAAAATATTTATGAAGATAATGTGTCTTTAGTATAATTAAAAATGTTGCAACAAGAAGAAGGGGGGGGGGGGGGGGGGAGAGACATGGCTTGTCTCGTTCCAGAATGTTCTCAGCTCTCCAGAATGCATGTTCTCAGCTCTCCAGAATGCATGCACTCAGCTCTCCAGAATGCATGCTCTCAGCTCTCCAGAATGCATGCTCTCAGCTCTCCAGAATGCATGCTCTCAGCTCTCCAGAATGCATGCTCTCAGCTCTCCAGAATGCATGCTCTCAGCTCTTCAGAATGCATGCTCTCAGCTCTCCAGAATGCATGCTTTCAGCTCTCCAGAATGCATGCTCTCAGCTGTCTCCTGCCAATTCTTGTTTGTTCATTGTTTCATTCTGTGAATTGTTTGCCCATTGATTGTTTTCTTGTTGTTTTATAAATTCCCCATTACATATGTCACCAGTAAGCCTAGTAAATGTACCATTAATCGCCCGTCATTTGGTTACATATATTTATTTTAAGGCATGTATTAATTACAGTAATGTACCTGGCTTGCTGTGTGCACATGTAGGACAGTGCCCATTTGGCAATGTCTGATTGTCTTAACTCACCACAATAGAGAGATGAATGTGATTGGGAAAAACAGAATTTTCATCAGGATATTTTTTACTGTTTTTGCTTGTCGGATTTAGGCCTATGTACTTTACTTAGTTAAAGATGGACGTTATAGACTCTAGACCAAAACTGCTACAGACCTATATCTATCCTACCCTGCCTTTCTAAGGTCTTTCAAAGCCAAGTTAACAAACAGATCACCAACCATTTTGAATCCCACCGTACCTTCTCAGCTATACAATCTGGTTTCCGAGCAGGTCATGGGTTAACCTCAGCCAAGCTCAAGGTCCTAAATGATGTCATAACCGCCATCGATAAGAGACAATACTGTGCAGCTGTATTTATCGACATGGCCAGGGCTTTAGACTCTGTCAATCACCACATTCTTATTGGCAGACTCAACAGCCTTGGTTTCTCAAATGACTGCCTCGCCAGGTTCACCAACTACTTCTCAGACAGAGTTCAGTGTGTCAAATCGGAGGGCCTGTTGTCCGGACCTCTGGCAGTCTCTATGGGGGTGCCACAGGGTTCAATTCCCGGGCCGACTCTTTTCTCTGTATACATCAATGATGTCGCTCTTGCTGCTGGTGAGTCTCTGATCCACCTCTACGCAGAAGACATCATTCTGTGTACTTCTGGCCCTTCTTTGGACACTGTGTGAACTAACCTCCAGACAAGCTTCAATGCCATACAACTCTCCTTCCGTGGCCTCCAACTGCTTTTAAATGCAAGTAAAACTAAATGCATGCTCTTCAACCGATCGCTGCCCACACCTGCCCGCCTGCCAAGCATCACTACTCTGGACGGTTCTGACTTAGAATATGACACCTAGGTGTCTGGTTACACTGTAAACTCTCCTTCCAGACTCACATTAAGCATCTCCAATCCCAAATTAAATCTAGAATCAGCTTCCTATTTCGCAACAAAGCATCCTTCACTCATGCTGCCAAACATACCCTCGTAAAACTGACTATGCTACCGATCCTTGACTTCGGCGTTGTCATTTACAAAATAGCCTCCAACACTCTACTCAGCAAACTGGATGCAGTCTATCACAGTGCCATCCGTTTTGTCACCAAAGCCCCATATACTACTGCAATTTATATGCTCTCGCTGGCCGGCCCTCGCTTTATATTTATTGCCAAACCCACTGGCTCCAGGTCATCTATAAGTCTTTGCTAGGTCAAATCAAATTAAATCACATTTACAGTGGGGCAAAAAAGTATTTAGTCAGCCACCAATTGTGCAAGTTCTCCTACTTAAAAAGATGAGAGAGGCCTGTAATTTTCATCATAGGTACACTTCAACTATGACCGACAAAATTAGAAAAAAAATCCAGAAAATCACGTTGTAAGATTTTTAATGATTTTATTTGCAAATTATGGTGGAAAATAAGTATTTGGTCAATAACAAAAGTTTATCTCAATACTTTGTTACATACCCTTTGTTGGCAATGACAGAGGTCAAATGTTTTCTGTAAGTCTTCACAAGGTTTTCACACACTGTTGCTGGTATTTTGGCCCATTCCTCCATGCAGATATCCTCTAGAGCAGTGATGTTTTGGGGCTGTTGCTGGGCAACACAGACTTTCAACTCCCTCCAAAGATTTTCTATGGGGTTGAGATCTGGAGACTGGCTAGGCCACTCCAGGACCTTGAAATGCTTCTTACGAAGCCACTCCTTCGTTGCCCAGGCGGTGTGTTTGGGATCATTGTCATGCTGAAAGACCCAGCCATGTTTCATCTTCAATGCCCTTGCTGATGGAAGGAGGTTTTCACTCAAAATCTCACGATACATGGCCCCATTCATTCTTTCCTTTACACGGGTCAGTCGTCCTGGTCCCTTTGCAGAAAAACAGCCCCAATGCATGATGTTTCCACCCCCATGCTTCACAGTAGGTATGGTGTTCTTTGGATGCAACTCAGCATTCTTTGTCCACCAAACACGACGAGTTGAGTTTTTACCAAAAAGTTATATTTTGGTTTCATCTGACCATATGACATTCTCCCAATCTTCTTCTGGCTCATCCAAATGCTCTCTAGCAAACTTCAGATGGGCCTGGACATGTACTGGCTTAAGCAGGGGGACACGTCTGGCACTGCAGGATTTGAGTCCCTGGCGGCGTAGTGTGTTACTGATGGTAGGCTTTGTTACTTTGGTCCCAGCTCTCTGCAGATCATTCACTAGGTCCCCCCCGTGTGGTTCTGGAATTTTTGCTCACCGGTCTTGTGATAATTTTGAGATCTTGCATGGAGCCCCAGATCGAGGGAGATTATCAGTGGTCTTGTATGTCTTCCATTTCCTAATAATTGCTCCCACAGTTGATTTCTTCAAACCAAGCTGCTTACCTATTGCAGATTCAGTCTTCCCAGCCTGGTGCAGGTCTACAATTTTGTTTCTGGTGTCCTTTGACAGCTCTGTGGTCTTGGCCATAGTGGAGTTTGGAGTGTGACTGTTTGAGGTTGTGGACAGGTGTCTTTTATACTGATAACAAGTTCAAACAGGTGCCATTAATACAGGTAACGAGTGGAGGACAGAGGAGCCTCTTAAAGAGGAAGTTACAGGTCTGTGAGAGCCAGAAATCTTGCTTGTTTGTAGGTGACCAAATACTTATTTTCCACCATAATTTGCAAATAAATTCATAAAAAACCTACAATGTGATTTTCTGGATTTTTTTCCCTCATTTTGTCTGTCATAGTTGAAGTGTACCTATGATGAAAATACAGGCCTCTCTCATCTTTTTAAGTGGGAGAACTTGCACAATTGGTGGCTGACTAAATAATTTTTTGCCCCACTGTATTTATTTATATAGCCCTTCTTACATTTGATATCTCAAAGTGATGTACAGAAACCCAGCCTAAAACCCCAAACAGCAAGCAATGCAGATGTAGAAGCACGGTGGCTAGGAAAACTCCCTAGAAAGGCCAGAACCTAGGAAGAAACCTAGAGAGGAACCAGGCTATGAGGGGTGGCCAGTCCTCTTCTGGCTGTGCCGGGTGGAGATTATAACAGAACATGGCCAAGATGTTCAAATGTTCATAAATGACCAGCAGAGTCAAATAATAATAATCACAGTGGTTGTCGAGGGTGCAGCACGGACTGCGCCAAACAGGCAGGATGTAAACCCACCCACTTTGCCAAAGCACAGCCCCCACACCACTAGAGGGATATCTTCAACCACCAACAACCATCCTGAGACAAGGCCGAGTATAGCCCACAAAGATCTCCGCCACGGCACAACCCAAGGGGGGGCGCCAACCCAGACAGGAAGATCACGTCAGTGACTCAACCCACTCAAGTGACGCACCCCTCCTAGGGACGGCATGGAAGAGCACCAGTAAGCCAGTGACTCAGCCCCTGTAATAGGGTTTGAGGCAGAGAATCCCAGTGGAGAGAGGGGAACCGGCCAGGCAGAGACAGCAAGGGCGGTTCGTTGCTCCAGAGCCTTTCCGTTCACCTTCACACTCCTGGGCCAGACTACACTCAATCATATGACCTACTGAAGAGATGAGTCTTCAGTAAAGACTTAAAGGTTGAGACCGAGTCTGCGTCTCTCACATGGGTTAGGCAGACCATTCCATAAAAATGGAGCTCTACAGGAGAAAGCCCTGCCTCCAGCTGTTTGCTTAGAAATTCTAGGGACAATTTTACGTGCGTGTAGGTATGTACGGCAGGACCAAATCGGAAAGATAGGTAGGAGCAAGCCCATGTAACCCCAAAGCCAATCCCTCCTTCGGCCGCCTTTCCTTCCAGTTCTCAGCTGCCAATGACTGGATAGAACTGCAAACATCACTGAAGCTGGAGACGCATATCTCCCTCACTAGCTTTAAGCATCAGCTGTCAGAACTGCTCACAGATCACTGCACCTGTATATAGCCTATCTGTAAATAGCCCATCCAACTACCTCATCCCCATACTGTTATCTATTTTATTAATTTTTTTGCTGCTTGCACCCTAGTATCTCTACTTGTACAATCATCTTCTGCACATCTATCACTCCAGTGTTTAATTGCTAAATGGTCATTATTTCGCCACTATGGCTTATTTATTGCCTTACCTCCAGTATCTTACCTCATTTGCAAACACTGTGTATAGACTTTTTCTACTGTATTTTTGACTGTATGTTTGTTTATTCCATGTGTAACTCTGTGTTGTTGTTTGTGTTGCACTGCTTTGCTTTATCTTGGCGAGGTTGCAGTTGTAAATGAGAACTTGTTCTCAACTAGCCTACCTGATTAAATAAAGGTGAAATAAAAAATCTACTATAAGACCTTTGAAAAATTATTGTGAACATGCCAGCGCGTGCACACATAGAGAAGGTGGATATCAAAGGCCCGTCCAGATGATTCGTTCTGTCACCCCTGCCTCAGACTCTAACCGAGCCTCATCTCTCCTGAATGGACGAGGCACCAGGGCCACTCTCTCTACAAACTGCAGAAACAACACCAATTGTAGTGGAGCAGGCTTCTCAAAAAATTCAACCACAGTCTATGTAAAAAGAAGTGAGTATGATTGCAATTAAAACATTCAGAAGTTTCTCTGTTTGACCTTTCATATAGTAATGAAGAGTTTACAATGAAAATGAATTTAACATGTTCAAAAACTGTATTCTTCTCACCTACTGATTGAAGCAGTGATGTCAGGGATATGACGTCATATGGATTAAACTAAATGGAGCATGGAGCCCTTAACCAAGAATGCAGTTTTAAGAAAATAGCTTAAAAAAGTAAGAGATAAGAACAATGGTCTTAAAACTAATATGACCCCGCTATGGAAAGGGGAGACTCAAGAACTTCTCCATTTTGTTCTACGACCCCTACAAATGTCACAGGACTCGTCTGAAGGTCACCAGGTACCAATTTAAAAAATGAATGGAAGTAGTTTTGTGCCCCCCACAAAATACGGTTAAGTACAGTATATGTACAAAATATATACAGTTGAAGTCGGAAGTTTACATACACCTTAGCCAAATACATTTAAACTCAGTTTTTCACAATTCCTGACATTTAATCATAGTAAAAATTCCCTGTTTTTAGGTCAGTTAGGATCACCATTTTATTTTAAGAATGTGAAATGTCAGAATAATAGCAGAGAGAATGATTTATTTCAGCTTTTATTTATTTCATCACATTCCCAGTGGGTCAGAAGTTTACATACACTCAATTAGTATTTGGTAGCATTGCCTTTAAATTGTTTAACTTGTGTCAAATGTTTTGGGTAGCCTTCCACAAGCTTCCCACAATAAGTTGGTGAACTTTGGCCCATTTCTCCTGACAGAGCTGGTGTAACTGAGTCAGGTTTGTAGGCCTCCTTGCTCGCACTCACTTTTTCAATTCTGCCCACAAATATTCTATGGGCATGAGGTCAGAGCTTTGTGATGGGCACTCCAATACCTTGACTTTGTTGTCCTTAAGCCATTTTGCCACAACTTTGGAAGTATGCTTGGGGTCATTGTCCATTTGGAAGACCAATTTGCGACCAAGCTTTAACTTCCTGACTGATGTCTTGAGATATTGCTTCAATATATCCACATAATTTTCCTCCCACATGATGCCATCTATTTTGTGAAGTGCACCAGTCCCTCCTGCAGAAAAACACCCCCACAACATGATGCTGTGGCTTCATGGTTCTTCACGGTTGGGATGGTATTCTGTGGCTTGCAAGCCTTCCCCCAAATATAACAATGGTCATTATGGCCAAACAGTTCTATTATTATTTCATCAGACCAGAGGACATTTCTCCAAAAAGTACGATCTTTGTCCCCATCTGCAGTTGCAAACCAAAGTCTGACTTTTTTATGGCGGTTTTGGATCAGTGGCTTCTTCCATGCTGTGCGGCCTTTCAGGTTATGTTGATATAGGACTTGTTTTACTGTGGATATAGATACTTTTGTACCTGTTTCCTACAGCATCTTCACAAGGTCCTTTACTGTTGTTCTGGGATTGATTTGCACTTTTCGCACCAAAGTACGTTCATCTCTAGGAGACAGAACGCGTCTCCTTCCAGAGCGGCATGACAGCAGCGTGGTCCCATGGTGTTTATACTTGTGTACTATTGTTTAAACAGATGAACGTGGTACCTTCAGGCATTTGGAAATTGCTGCCAAGGATGAACCAGACTTGTGGAGGCCCACAATTCTTTTTCTGAGGTCTTGGCTGATTTCTTTAGATTTTCCCACGATGTCAAGCAAAGAGGCACTGAGTTTGAAGGTAGGCCTTGAAATACATCCACAAGTACAACTCCAATTGACTCAAATTATGTCAATTAGCCTATCAGAAGCTTCTAAAGCCATTATATAATTTTCTGGAGTTTTCCCAGCTGTTTAAAGGCACAGTCAACTTAGTGAATGTGAACTTCTGACCCACTGGAATTGTAGTTGAGAGCTTCAAGTAGTCCACAGTCATGAGTGAACAGGGAGTACAGGAGGGGACTGAGCACGCACCCCTGTGGGGCCCCCATGTTGAGGACCATCATGGCAAATTTGTTACCTACCCTTACCACCTGAGAAGTGGGAGGTGTTTAGTCCCAGGGTCCTTAGCATAGTGATGAGCTTTGAGGGCACTATGGTGTTGAACGATGAGCTGTAGTCAATGAATAGCATTCTCACATAGGTGTTCTTTTTGTCCAGGTGTGAAAGGGCAGTGTGGAGTGCAATAGAGATTGCATCATCTGTAGATATATTGGTGTGGTATGCAAATTGGAGTGGGTCTAGGGTTTCTGGGATAATGGTGTTGATGTTAGCCATGATCAGCCTTTCAAAGCATTTCATGGCTACAGATGTGAGTGTTACGGGTTGGTAGTAATTTAGGCAGGTTACCTTAGAGGTCTTGGGCACAGGGACTATGGTGGTCTGCTTGAAACATGTTGGTATTACTGACTCAGACAGGGAGAGGTTGAAAATGTCAGTGAAGACACTTCAAATCAAATTAAATGTATTTATATAGCCCTTTGTACATCAGCTGATATCTCAAAGTGCTGTACAGAAACCCAGCCTAAAACCCCAAACAGCAAGCAATGCAGGTGTAGAAGCACGGTGGCTAGGAAAAACTGCCTAGAAAGGCCAAAACCTAGGAAGAAACCTAGAGAGGAACCAGGCTATGTGGGGTGGCCAGTCCTCTTCTGGCTGTGCCGGGTGGAGATTATAACAGAACATGGCCAAGATGTTCAAATGTTCATAAATGACCAGCATGGTCGAATAATAATAAGGCAGAACAGTTTAAACTGGAGCAGCAGCACAGTCAGGTGGACTGGGGACAGCAAGGAGTCATCATGTCAGGTAGTCCTGGGTCATGGTCCTAGGGCTCAGGTCCTCCGAGAGAGAGAAAGAAAGAGAGAAGGAGAGAATTAGAGAACGCACACTTAGATTCACACAGGACACCGAATAGGACAGGAGAAGTACTCCAGATATAACAAACTGGCCCTAGCCCCCCGACACATAAACCACTGCAGCATAAACCACTTGCCAGGTGGTCATGCGCATGCTCACAGTACACGTCCTGGTAATCCGTCTGGCCCAGCGACCTTGTGAATGTTGACTTGTTTAAAGGTCTTACTCACATCGGCGGCGGAGAGCGTGATCACACAGTCGTCTGGAACAGCTGATGCTCTCATGCATGTTTCAGTGTTACTTGACTCGAAGCGTGCATAGAAGTTATTTATCTTGTCTGGTATGCTCGTGTCACTGGGCAGTTCTCCGCTGTGCTTCCCTTTGTAGTCTGTAATAGTTTGCAAGCCCTGCCACATCCGACAAGAGCCGGTGCAGTACGATTCGATCTTAGTCCTGCATAGACGCATTGCCTGTTTGATGGTTCGTCGGATGGCATAGCGGGATTTCTTATAAGCTTCCGGGTTAGAGTCCCGCAACTTGAAATCGGCAGCTCTACCCTTTAGCTCAGTGCTAATGTTTCCTGTAATCCATGGCTTCTGGTTGGGGTATGTACGTACAGTCACTGTGGGGACGACATCCTCGATGCACTTATTGATAAAGGCAGTGACTGATATGGTGTACTCCTCAATGCCATCGGAAGAATCCCGGAACATATTCCAATCTGTGCTAGCCTATACAAAGGAGGATTCATATACAAATATCCATAATGGAATGATCCAAATAGATATCAATATTCTAAATATAAACAAATGTACAAAAATTCACAGAAATACTAATACTGTAATAACTTAAAATATACAAATGCTATTTTCTGCATTATGGCAAGAGAAACAATCTCCTCTGTTTGATTTGGGATGAGTGATTCCCTCCCTACACAGACAGAGAGGTCTCTCGCTTGATTAGGGCACAAAAACAATCTGCCTAAATACCTATATTAATCCAAGTGTTCTGCCTAATCACTACACCCCTGGTCCATTGGTCCATGGAACAAACACCTGGACAGACACCTAGGTCAATTAATTTGCCAAACAGTCCACCCCTGGCCAGTGGATAGAGCCGTCAGACCTCATGTCCGCTTGACTGGCACGCTCAGTCTGACACACTGATTGTCTCAGTCTTAAAGGGCTCCAGTTGAACTCATTACAAAGACTCACAGCACATTAGTGCTCCAGCTACAGTGCCTTGCGAAAGTATTCGGCCCCCTTGAACTTTGCGACCTTTTGCCACATTTCAGGCTTCAAACATAAAGATATAAAACTGTATTTTTTTGTGAAGAATCAACAACAAGTGGGACACAATCATGAAGTGGAACGACATTTATTGGATATTTCAAACTTTTTTAACAAATCAAAAACTGAAAAATTGGGCGTGCAAAATTATTCAGCCCCCTTAAGTTAATACTTTGTAGCGCCACCTTTTGCTCCGATTACAGCTGTAAGTCGCTTGGGGTATGTCTCTATCAGTTTTGCACATCGAGAGACTGACATTTTTTCCCATTCCTCCTTGCAAAACAGCTCGAGCTCAGTGAGGTTGGATGGAGAGCATTTGTGAACAGCAGTTTTCAGTTCTTTCCACAGATTCTCGATTGGATTCAGGTCTGGACTTTGACTTGGCCATTCTAACACCTGGATATGTTTATTTTTGAACCATTCCATTGTAGATTTTGCTTTATGTTTTGGATCATTGTCTTGTTGGAAGACAAATCTCCGTCCCAGTCTCAGGTCTTTTACAGACTCCATCAGGTTTTCTTCCAGAATGGTCCTGTATTTGGCTCCATCCATCTTCCCATCAATTTTAACCATCTTCCCTGTCCCTGCTGAAGAAAAGCAGGCCCAAACCATGATGCTGCCACCACCATGTTTGACAGTGGGGATGGTGTGTTCAGCTGTGTTGCTTTTACGCCAAACATAACGTTTTGCATTGTTGCCAAAAAGTTCAATTTT
This sequence comes from Oncorhynchus mykiss, assembly GCF_057628025.1. Classification (NCBI taxonomy): domain Eukaryota; kingdom Metazoa; phylum Chordata; class Actinopteri; order Salmoniformes; family Salmonidae; genus Oncorhynchus; species Oncorhynchus mykiss. Next base: position 72,879,251 of record NC_143033.1, read on the forward strand.
GGTTTCATCTGACCAGAGCACCTTCTTCCACATGTTTGGTGTCTCCCAGGTGGCTTGTGGCAAACTGTAAACAACATTTTTTATGGATATCTTTAAGAAATGGCTTTCTTCTTGCCACTCTTCCATAAAGGCCTGATTTGTGCAATATACGACTAATTGTTGTCCTATGGACAGAGTCTCCCACCTCAGCTGTAGATCTCTGCAGTTCATCCAGAGTGATCATGGGCCTCTTGGCTGCATCTCTGATCAGTCTTCTCCTTGTATGAGCTGAAAGTTTAGAGGGACAGCCAGGTCTTGGTAGATTTGCAGTGGTCTGATACTCCTTCCATTTCAATATTATCGCTTGCACAGTGCTCCTTGGGATGTTTAAAGCTTGGGAAATCTTTTTGTATCCAAATCCGGCTTTAAACTTCTTCACAACAGTATCTCGGACCTGCCTGGTGTGTTCCTTGTTCTTCATGATGCTCTCTGCGCTTTTAACGGACCTCTGAGACTATCACAGTGCAGGTGCATTTATACGGAGACTTGATTACACACAGGTGGATTGTATTTATCATCATTAGTCATTTAGGTCAACATTGGGTCATTCAGAGATCCTCACTGAACCTCTGGAGAGAGTTGTCTGCACTGAAAGTAAAGGGGCTGAATAATTTTGCACGCCCAATTTTTCAGTTTTTGATTTGTTAAAAAAGTTTGAAATATCCAATAAATGTCGTTCCACTTCATGATTGTGTCCCACTTGTTGTTGATTCTTCACAAAAAAATACAGTTTTATATCTTTATGTTTGAAGCCTGAAATGTGGCAAAAGGTCGCAAAGTTCAAGGGGGCCGAATACTTTCGCAAGGCACTGTACATCTAGGGGCAGCCAGTCACAATGCCTTGCTGCCAGATCAGCCACAACAGGCAGGCGGCACATAGACAAGTTATTGGTGCCTGCCAAGCCAGACAGAAGGAGTCTCTGCCAGAGCAACGGTAGAGGCCCTCGTTTCATGCTCCTCCAATGAGGTGTGGCAGATCAGGATCACAGCCTGAACTAAGAGTCTGAGCAGACTGGATGGAGACACAGCTGCAGACATTCAAGGACACAAACATGCACATACAGTAGATATGTATGGGGTGGAGAGACAGCGAGACAGACAGAGATGGAGAAAAAATATGATGCATCAGACCAGGAAAGTGAGGAACTCATTAAACACAGTTTAAATGAGCTGTTAGGGTGAGCAAGACCTGCCCTCTGGTGGGGGTTCTTCAACATCACAACTATTTATCTTACTAGTTCAGTCAAGGCAACAGTAAACATCTCGTCCCCCCACAAGAACATGCAAAGACTGGTGTAACTAAAGTACCAACAATTTAAACAATTAATTAAACAAATGATTCTATTGACAGTCATTTAGCCAACATATATTTTATTCATTTCATATGAAAACAACCAATATTTAAAAAATCAAAACAGGTGCTTATTTGAACCTTTCTTCACAGGGACTCAAATGTAAAAAGCCCACCACAGTCACATAGTCAGTCCCAGATACGGTAGGACATCAGGGCCAGACTCACATCATCACTTTGTAGGCAACTCCAACTTGTAGTCAGCTCAAATTCATTACAACCAGTTCGGCAGTCATTTTGAAGCAGGGTGCTACAGCAACCCTCCACTAGGAGGCAGGGTGAACCTAGGACATTTCACTTCTCTTCTCTCATCTCCATTCCTCCCTCCCTGCCCCATTCTTCCCACATACGTGCCTGCCTGTCAGTCTCCCTCTCCCTCCATTATTTTACCCCTTTTCTCCAATTTTCTCACCCTTCTCTTTCGGCCCTGAGCTCTTCTGCTCTGATCGGTTCCAGACTTGCCACTGAGCTCTTCTTGCCGACTCAACATTCCACAGTTGGAGACGATAACACACACACAATCCCCCTCACTCCTCCGTCTCCTTCCATCCTCCCTCCCCCTCTCTCTCCTCAGCCCCATTCGTCCGGTTTACAGAGCAGAAAAGAGCTGGTTTTGAAGCGTGGCTCACTGGCTCACCAAGAGTTTCTATCTAAAACTTCTCCAAAGCATTCCACGGAGCAGGACAGAAATCCGGTCATGAGAAGGAGCGAACTGTAGGAGGAATGTTATGAGGGGGAAGAAAACATCTGTCTTTGCCTCCTATTCAAATGGGAACCCAGAGGTTAGGGTTTTGGTCGATTCCCTGCATTGAATCTAGTTGTGACCTGTTAGAAACCGTACTTTCCTCCTCCCAATAACGTACTACACAAGGTTAAGACACGACAAGGGGAAATAAGATGGATACATCTACATATTTGAATAATGGGGTGGATCCTTTCCCTTTTCAAACTAGTTCTTTGGTTTTCCTAGCTGTATTTTGCATTGATATAGAGGGTAACCCCTTAAGTAAGGTTCTCCAGTACCTTGTGGAATATACCACATACAAAAGTGTGTTGCAACATCCAGAGATGCAATACTGTATGTTATTTCATAGTTTTGATGTCTTCACTATTCTTCTACAATGTAGAAAATAGTAAAAATAAAGAAAAACCCTGGAATGAGTAGGTGTGTCCAAACTTTTGACTGGTACTGTACATGTTGACTCACGTCAGATGTGTCACTTTTCAAGTGAATGACCTACAGGTGACCTAAGTTACACAACATGACCAAAAGTATGTGGACATCTGTTAATCGAAAATCTCGTTCCAAAATAATGGCCATTAATATGGAGTTGGTCCCCCCTTTGTTGCTATAACAGCCTCCACTCTTCTGTGAAGGCTTTCCACTAGATGTTGGAGCATTGCTGCGGGGACTTGCTTCCATTCAGCCACAAGAGCATTAGTGAGGTTGGGTAATTAGGCGTTGCTCGCAGTCGGCGTTCCAATTCATTCCAAAAGTGTTTGATGAGGTTGAGGTCAGGACCTCGCTTTGTGCACATGGGGCATTGTCATGCTGAAACAGAAAAGGGCCTTCCCCAAGCTGTTGCCACAAAGTTGGAAGCACAGAATCGTCTAGAATATAATTGTATACTGTAGCGTTAAGATTTCCCTTCACTGGAACTAAGGGGCCTAGCCCAAACCATTAAAAACAGCCCCAGACCATTAGTCCTTCTCCAACAAACTTTACAGTTGGCATTATGCATTCGAGTAGGTAGTATTTTGCTGGCACCCGCCAAAGCCCAGATTCATCCGTTGGGCTGCCAGATGGTAAAGCGTGATTCATCACTCCAGAGAATGCGTTTCCACTGCTCCAGAGTCCAATAGTGGTGAGCTTTACACCACTCCAGCCTACGCTTGGCATTGAGCATGGTGATCTTAGGCTTGTGTGCCGCTGCTCGGCCACGGAAACCCATTTTCATGAAGCTCCTGACGAACAGTGTGTGGCTGACGAACGGGTGTGGCTGAAATAGCCAAATCTACTAATTTGAATGGGTGTCCACATACTTTTGGATATATAGGGTATGTTTTACATGGCTGCAGGTCAGTGTGTAATCATACCACCAACAAACACAGACATTAACATGGGAAATCTAACCATCCGTACCAGTCATGAGACTAACACTGACGTTCACCTACTTTACACCAGGTTACCCATCCAAAAGTCAAAGGAAGGAAATAAAACAAAAACAAGTGAAAAGTATCTTAGTAATAATGCATAAACAAAGGAGTGAATGCACTGTCCTTTGCTTAAAGTAACTGTCTAGGGGCCTCCTGAGTGGTGCAGCGATCTAAGGCACTGCAGTGCAGTGCTTGAGTTGCCACTACAGACCTGGGTGTGATACCAGTCTGTGTCACAACTGTCCGTGACCGGGAGTTCCATAGGGCGGCGCACAATTGGCCCAGTGTTGCCCGGGTTAGGGGAGGGTTCGGCCGGGGGTGCTTTACTTGGCTCATCGCGCTCTAGCAACTCCTTGTGGCAGGCCAGGCGCCTGCAGGCTGACTTCACTCATCAGTTGAACAGTGCAGCTGGCGGGGTGGGTGTTGAAAAGTGTGGTTTGGCGGGTCATGTATCGGAAGACGCATGACTCGACCTTCGCCCCTCCTGAGCCCTTTGGGGAGTTGCAGCAGTGAGACAAGATCAACAACAACAAAAAAGTAACTGTCTAGTGAAAATCTCACTTTTAAAAGTTCACATTCTGTTAACTCACAACCAAGTAATGTTGTTGACTTATCCTATATTCGTATGTGTGGTCAAAGCAAAAATACTTCCAAAAACCCCAACTCCAACCTGTATCTCAAACAGACTGTCTAAAAAAACGCTTGCTATTTCCTCATAGAGGATGATTTTATTCTCCTGTAGAGGACGGGCTGGCCAATCAGCGGTCTACTCGCATGAATATTTTTAATGACCGGTAAACTCCCGTACCATTCTGTTGTTGGGGTACACCCACACCATTCCAACAAGGAAAAGCTGCTTTTAAACATACCTAATTAAAAATGATTTGAAGGAAAACTATTTCACTCGTAGTGTAATTAACTATAGGTCCTATTTCATAGAAATCTGGAAACACTGGACAGTTACTTTAAGTAATACATGTTGGCTCTTCTCGTGATTGTGGTAGAAAGTGCTAAAACAAACCCTCTAAAACCCTCTAGAATGTTACATACTAATACCCTTATCTACCCCATCACACTGTACCAAGACAACAAAAGACGGCATCGGTCTGTATCAACGTCAAATCTCTGTGGTGAACAGGCCAGGGACTCTTTAAAATCACTCTAAAATCGTCTCTCTAACATCCCTGTCCTCTTCTCTTCCACACTGAAGTATTGCTTTCCAACCAGTCTTTGCTGACGTGTCAGTCAGAACAGAAGGGAGGGAGGGAAGGGGACTGGCTACAACAAAAGCTTCATCACAACAGCCAGAATTAGAAGGAGGATTCACTACAGATTCACTACAGCTGCACTGGACAAAAAAAACACACAAACAAACCAGAAGGAAATATACAAAACAAACCTGAAGTTAACCTCAGGTAAATACTGTCATGGTCTCGATGGAGGCTGTGTTGATATCTGGATGATACTGAGTCTCCTGACGAGGGAAGAACTGGTGCAAAGCCTTAGTCTTTGGCTTTTGGCATCTGCCTTTTAAACATAGCGACCAAAAACAGGAAGTGTTTGAAATGAAATGTGAAACTGACATCAGAAACATTATTGCTATACTACTAAGAAAAGCAGTTCATATTGTAATTTGCATATTATTAACCCCATTGGAGAATGACTGTTTAAATGGAATTTGATTGGCATCTGCTGCGCTCGACACAGCACAGACCTTCAGCATCTTCAGCATCTTTTCAAACAGAACAGGGACATAAAATGTAGAAGCAGAATGCGTATCAGTCAGACAGTGGGTCAGTCAGTATTAGGTACTCCCAGGTGTCTCCTGCCCCGGGGGGGGGGGGGGGGGGGGGGCCAGTCCTGGTTGGCTGTGCTACTCCGGCTGCTCGTTGAGCTCCATGTCAGACACCAGGATGTTCTTCTCGGCCTGTTCGGAGGGGTTGGAGTTGGTGCGGCTGTAGCGCGCCCCCTCGTAAGATCCCCGGGAGCCTGCCTGGCGCCGGCGGTACAGGTAGATCACGCCCGCGATGAGGATCACCAACACCAGACCCGTCACCATGATCACAATCAGAGTGGGCAGGTGGTCCTCTTCAGCTGAGACAAACAGGGAGGGAGGGAGAGAGAGAGAAGGGGAGAAAGAGTGAGAGAGGGACATTTTTATTTTATTTTTTACAGATTAGCATTACAGATTTAAACAAATCTAACATTTGATGACTTGAACAAACAACATGGGATATCCTATCCCTACTTACAGACTGCCGCCAAAGCCTCAGCACCTGCAACGGAAAAGATAACATTCGAGTTGTGTTGTCAGCTCAGAGATTGCTTTTTGCAGATATAAATGAAGCACAGTAAGCGGTTATACAGCTTTGCTATCACTGTGTACGCGTATGACATTGTCCATAGTGTTATTTGTCTGCGCTACAGGGTGAGGCCTTCCTTACTGCGTGGCCGTTTGCAGATGACTCCGTGTGTGCGGTTCTTGCAGGGGCCTGGTTTCCAAAGGCCTGTGTTGCTCTGGATCCAGAAGCAGGTGTTGGGAAACAGCATGCTCAGGTTGGTGCCCTGCACCTCCCAGTTAGTGAACTTCACCTCAGCACTCTCAGACCACATCAGACTGCCCCCTGCAGGACAACACCAGGAACAACACACACACACACACACACACACATGCCTGTCTGAAGAATATCTTGAAATAGCCCTGGAATACCCTAATGCAAAAAGGTGTGTATAAATCATGTGTGTAATATATGAATGAGTATACGGATAGCATATGTCACTCTGATAAATTACTCTTCTTACAGTACCCATTAGATTATATGACCTTACAGTATATGATATTTACATGGCTTTAACAGTCTGTGCATACTTTTCACTGTGTACATCCTGAGGAGTTCCTTACCTTTGGAGTTAAAGGTCATACCCAGCCAGGCTCCATGGGCCTGCTCCTGGTAGCCCTGGATGTGCTCCCACACAAAGCCATTCTCTGTTTCATCCAGGACCGACAGCAGCTGGCCACCCACTGGGGGGTGAGAAAGGGTGAGAAAGGGTGAGAGAGAGAGAGAGAGAGAGAGAGAGAGAGAGAGAGAGAGAGAGAGAGAGAGAGAGAGAGAGAGAGAGAGAGCGAGAGGATCAGATAACCATATTGAGATAATTAAATGCGGTCAGAGAGGAGTTGACCGACAGAGGGAGGTGTCAAACAGAGAAAAAGAGAGATTATGATGAGGGAAATTAAAGTGGGAAATTAGGAGATAAAAATGCGAGTGCATTTCAATAAAAGCTCAATGAATCACAAGTAACTTAGACGTATTGACGTATTTGGTCATTGAAGGTCAGTGCTGAGCGCTGAAAGCTCTCTCCGTGATAACAGCGATTGAATGGAGAGAACTGTAATGTACTCTGTGTTCTTTTAGTGTCACAATGTGCATGTAAAGTGTCACATAGAGAATGTTTGTATTTGTATTTATTATGGATCCCTATTAGCTACATATAGAGACTGTTTTTATTTATTATGGATCCCTATTAGCTACATATAGAGACTGTTTTTATTTATTATGGATCCCTATTAGCTACATATAGAGACTGTTTTTATTTATTATGGATCCCCATTAGCTACATATAGAGACTGTTTTTATTTATTATGGATCCCCATTAGCTACATATAGAGACTGTTTTTATTTATTATGGATCCCCATTAGCTACATATAGAGACTGTTTTTATTTATTATGGATCCCTATTAGCTACATATAGAGACTGTTTTTATTTATTATGGATCCCCATTAGCTACATATAGAGACTGTTTTTATTTATTATGGATCCCTATTAGCTACATATAGAGACTGTTTTTATTTATTATGGATCCCCATTAGCTACATATAGAGACTGTTTTTATTTATTATGGATCCCTATTAGCTACATATAGAGACTGTTTTATTTATTATGGATCCCTATTAGCTACATATAGAGACTGTTTTTATTTATTATGGATCCCTATTAGCTACATATAGAGACTGTTTTGATTTATTATGGATCCCTATTAGCTACATATAGAGACTGTTTTTATTTATTATGGATCCCTATTAGCTACATATAGAGACTGTTTTTATTTATTATGGATCCCCATTAGCTACATATAGAGACTGTTTTGATTTATTATGGATCCCTATTAGCTACATATAGAGACTGTTTTGATTTATTATGGATCCCTATTAGCTACATATAGAGACTGTTTTTATTTATTATGGATCCCTATTAGCTACATATAGAGACTGTTTTTATTTATTATGGATCCCCATTAGCTACATATATAGACTGTTTTTATTTATTATGGATCCCTATTAGCTACATATAAAGACTGTTTTTATTTATTATGGATCCCTATTAGCTACATATAGAGACTGTTTTTATTTATTATGGATCCCCATTAGCTACATATAGAGACTGTTTTGATTTATTATGGATCCCTATTAGCTACATATAGAGACTGTTTTTATTTATTATGGATCCCCATTAGCTACATATAGAGACTGTTTTTATTTATTATGGATCCCTATTAGCTACATATAGAGACTGTTTTTATTTATTATGGATCCCTATTAGCTACATATAGAGACTGTTTTTATTTATTATGGATCCCTATTAGCTACATATAGAGACTGTTTTTATTTATTATGGATCCCTATTAGCTACATATAGAGACTGTTTTTATTTATTATGGATCCCTATTAGCTACATATAGAGACTGTTTTTATTTATTATGGATCCCTATTAGCTACATATAGAGACTGTTTTTATTTATTATGGATCCCTATTAGCTACATATAGAGACTGTTTTTATTTATTATGGATCCCTATTAGCTACATATAGAGACTGTTTTATTTATTATGGATCCCTATTAGCTACATATAGAGACTGTTTTTATTTATTATGGATCCCCATTAGCTACATATAGAGACTGTTTTTATTTATTATGGATCCCCATTAGCTACATATAGAGACTGTTTTTATTTATTATGGATCCCCATTAGCTACATATAGAGACTGTTTTTATTTATTATGGATCCCTATTAGCTACATATAGAGACTGTTTTTATTTATTATGGATCCCCATTAGCTACATATAGAGACTGTTTTTATTTATTATGGATCCCTATTAGCTACATATAGAGACTGTTTTTATTTATTATGGATCCCCATTAGCTACATATAGAGACTGTTTTTATTTATTATGGATCCCTATTAGCTACATATAGAGACTGTTTTATTTATTATGGATCCCTATTAGCTACATATAGAGACTGTTTTTATTTATTATGGATCCCTATTAGCTACATATAGAGACTGTTTTTATTTATTATGGATCCCTATTAGCTACATATAGAGACTGTTTTTATTTATTATGGATCCCCATTAGCTACATATAGAGACTGTTTTTATTTATTATGGATCCCTATTAGCTACATATAGAGACTGTTTTTATTTATTATGGATCCCTATTAGCTACATATAGAGACTGTTTTTATTTATTATGGATCCCCATTAGCTACATATAGAGACTGTTTTTATTTATTATGGATCCCTATTAGCTACATATAGAGACTGTTTTTATTTATTATGGATCCCCATTAGCTACATATAGAGACTGTTTTTATTTATTATGGATCCCTATTAGCTACATATAGAGACTGTTTTGATTTATTATGGATCCCTATTAGCTACATATAGAGACTTTTTTTATTTATTATGGATCCCTATTAGCTACATATAGAGACTGTTTTTATTTATTATGGATCCCCATTAGCTACATATAGAGACTGTTTTTATTTATTATGGATCCCTATTAGCTACATATAGAGACTGTTTTTATTTATTATGGATCCCCATTAGCTACATATAGAGACTGTTTTTATTTATTATGGATCCCTATTAGCTACATATAGAGACTGTTTTTATTTATTATGGATCCCCATTAGCTACATATAGAGACTGTTTGTACTTATTATGGAGCCCCATTAGCTACATATAGAGACTGTTTTTATTTATTATGGATCCCCATTAGCTACATATAGAGACTGTTTGTACTTATTATGGATCCCCATTAGCGGCTCTTGCTGGGGTCTGGTAAAATTAAGGCAGTTATACAATTTTAAAAACATTACAATACATTCATAACTGATTTCAGAACACACAAAGTGTGTGCCCTCGGGCCCCTACTCCACTACTACATATCTACAACAGAAGATCCTAGGGTACGTGTGTGTATAGTGCGTATGTTATCATGTGTGTGTACGCATCAAATCAAATCAAACTTTATTTGTCACACGCGCCAAATACAACAAGTGTAGGCTTACTTACAAGCCCTTAACCAACAGTGCAGTTCAAGAAGAGTTAAGAAAATATTTCCCAAATAAACTAAAGCAAAAAAATAATAAAAAAAGTAACACAATAAAATAACAATAACGAGGCTATATACAGGGGGTACCGATACCGAGTCAGTGTGTGAGGGTACCGGTTAGTTGAGGTAATTTGTACATGTAGGTAGGGGTGAAGTGACTATGCATAGATAATTATGTGCATGTGTCTGTGTGTATGTGTATGTGCATGTGTCTATGCCTAAATTTGTGTTGCTTCACAGTTCCGCTGTTCCATTATCTGTTTTTTAAATCTGATTCTACTGCTTGCATCAGTTACCTGATGTGGAATAGAGTTCCATGTAGTCATGGCTGAAGACTATGATCAATAATGCCAAAAGCTGCACTGAAGTCCAGCAAAACAGCCCCTACAATCTTTTTAGCATCAATTTCTCTTAGCCAATCATCAGTAATTTGTGTAAGTGCTGTGCATGTTGAATGTCCTTCCCTATATGCGTGCTGAAAGTCTGTTGTCAGTTTGTTTACTGTAAAATAGCATTGTATCTGGTCAAACACATTTTTTTCCAAAACGTTACTAAGGGTTGGTAACAGGCTGATTGGTTGGCTATTTGAGCCAGTAAAGGGGGCTTTACTAGTCTTAGGTAGCGGAATGACTTTTGCTTCCCTCCAAGCCTGAGGGCACACACTTTCTAGTAGGCTTAAATTGAAGATATGGCAAATAGGAGTGGCAATATCGTACGTTATTATCCTCAGTAATTTTCCATCCAAGTTGTCAGACCCTGGTGGCTTGTCATTGTTGATAGACAACAATATTTTTTTCAGCTCTTCCACACTCACTTTAAGGAATTCAAAATAACAATTCTTGTCTTTCATAATTTGGTCAGATATACTTGGATGTGTAGTGTCATCGTTTGTTGCTGGCATGTCATGCCTAAGTTTGCTAATCTTAAAATCAATAAAGTAGTTGACAATGTCAGTTGGTTTTGTGACGAATGAGCCATCTGATTCAATAAATGACAGAGCTGAGTTTGCCTTTTTTCCCAAAATTTCCTTGAAAGTGCTCCAAAGCAATTTAGTATAATTCTTTATGTAATTTATCTTTGTTTCTTAGCGTAGTTTCTTCTTCTTTTTATTCAGATTAGTCACATGATTTCTCAATTCGCAGTACTTTTACCAATCGGTTGTACAGCCAGACTTATTTGCCATTCCTTTTGACTCATCCCTCTCAACCACACTATTTTTCAAATCCTCATCAACCCACGGGGATTTAACAGTTTTTACAGTAATTTTCTTGATGGGTACATGCTTATTGGAAACTGGGATAAGCAATTTCATAAATGTGTCAAGTGCAATGTCTGTTCGCTCCTCATTACACACCATGGACCAACAAATATTATTTACATCAACAACATAAGGTCACTATGACCTCTCCTACACTATATTAGGCCCAGCCTTTGGCACTTTGTATTTCCTAGATATGGCTACTATATTGTGATCACTACATCCGATGGATCTGAATACTGCTTTCAAGCACATGTTGCTGATTTCATTCTACCCTGGTAGGTTGCCGACAGAAGGTTGCCGACGTCAACTTCAAAATCGTAGAGGAAGGAGTAGGAGTAGACATAGTGGCCGCAGACACAGGTACCCCCAGCAACAAAGGTGCAGGAGATCAGGCCGCAAAACTATTTGTTATTTTTAATTCGCTTCGGGCCTCTCGATGGGAGAGCATTGCGGGAGGATTGCTTTGCGGGAGGCCGCTGTCTTCAGCTTCCACAGCTCAAGACATGCGACCATCGTTGATTGCCATGCTCCTCTTGCTGTGCTCCTTCGACTCCGCTATCAGATGGGGAAAGTGAGGCAGGAGATGGCTCCCCTGGTGAACAAACTCCTGGCAACACCGGCCAGTCGGATAACGACAAACGAGAAGGCTGAGATGCATCCAACAAGCGCGAACGCCGTCCAGCCATCGGCGTAGGTAAGGAAAACATTTCACACTGCGTTTTCCCTAGTTTTTTTACGTAGGCTGGTGACCTGCGTAATCAAGGAAGCCACCGCAAACAATTGCTGCATTGGAACTCTGAGTGATCCGGTTTGTCCCAAAAAAAAGCGTAGTAGATAGAGCTCCTACAGGGCTGGAACGATTAATTTACTTCTCCAGACAAGGAGGGCTCCATTGGAAAACTAATCTGGGACTAACTTTGTTAGCTTGATGGCTAGTAGCTTAGCTAGGTTAGCTACTTTTTCAAGGAGGCTTTAACCTGTCAGTTAAGCGGGATTCCAGGACAAGAAATAGCGGTCCTAGCTACTAAAATCTAACCGCGCCGCGGAATCCACTGGTGTGCGTCCAAAATGGCATCCTATTCTCTACAGGGCACTGGTTAAAAGTAGTGTACTACATAGGGAAAAGGGTACCATTTGAGACATAGCCGATGTGCATGTAAAAAGACTAAGGAGTGTCTGGCTGACTAAGGGCATTGGCAGTTGACAGAGTGTCCTCCTTACCCTTCCTGCAGGAGGAGTGGGCATCGGTCTGCAGCCGGAGGTTCTGCAGGTTGAAGGAGTAGCAGTGGTTCCTGAAAGGCACCCAGGCCCAGTCGCCCAGAGAGTGAGGGCACTGTCCTGGGAAACTCCACTTGTGCCCCACAGCCTCCTCTGGTGGAGAAAGAGAGAGAGAAAGAGAGAAAGAGAGAGAGAGGGAAAGAGAGAGAGAGAGGACATTGCTTACACACACTATTTAACACTATGAACACACATGTTCATATACTGTATTACCCTATTGATAAGGCACACACACAAACATGCACACAGACATGTATGCACACAGACACACACACACACACACACACACACACCTGTATTAATCTGACAGATGGCAGCGTCCAGTTTAGCATCACAGGGGGTCATAGTCCACTGCCCCACCGTGGTCATGTGACCACATCCAGACAGTGTATTAGGCTCCCCATCCCGCCAGGCAGTGTAAATCAGGTCCTCCTCGCCCAACCAGCTGAAGCTCCGTCCCTGAGTGTGGAACAGAGGAGGAGTTCATCATAATATTCTGACCCCAAATCTTACCTCATTGGTCAATCTAGTTAAATCAACCTTTGAAGATCTGATTATATCAATTTAATATTGATTTGTCGTGATACAGTGATCTCACCCTTCATGTTACCATGTTGTTGTACCAAAACAAACCAATAAAAGATCTCGTAGAAGTGCATAACTCCTCCCAGCTTGTCATGTCCAGGGCCTCACCCCATAGTTGTAAAGGCCTATCCATGCTGGGAGGTGTAGGCTGTTCATCAGCAGGGTGAGGTAAGCCTGTTGGTAGGGGTCTCTCACTGAAGCCAACGTCCCGTTCAGAGACTCGCACACATGCAGCGCCCCCATCCAGTCCAGGCGCTTCCTCACTATGCGGTACGACACCCCACCCAGGTCCAGGGCTCCGGACAGGGAGGAGGGCAGGAGGGCAGCGCCAGGGGGCAGAGCTGGGTCTAAGGAGACAAAGTTAAATCAGTATATAAAGGAAACTGTTTCTGCTGACTGATATAAACACAACTGTTTAATATATCAGGTATGTGTTTCAGTAGGTGCAGTACTATGTAACAGATTCACACAGGAATGTTTGTCTGTTACATAATTCACACTGGTTAGTTATGTTATGCACTGTTGAATTGCAAGTGGCTGTGCTGTTTGGAGTTGTGACATCTCCTGTACCTTGTTTCTTCTGGCAGATGTAGCCATGGTTCTCCATCTTACAGGCCCGGGATGCCCACATGCCCGTATTTTTTGTTGGGTTCCCATGGATCATCACCACACAGTTCCCCTGTTAGGTGACAATGATGTCATCAACAATGGACATGACAAATCCTGGACCCACGGACCAAATATGTGTCCCAAATGGCACCATATTCCATATATAATGAACTACATTTGACTAGTACCCTAGTTCTGAAGTAGTGCACTATGTAGGGAATAGGGTGCCATTTGGGATGCCACCAAAGACTGGATTAATACAGAAAAAGATTAGACCAGGGTGGTATGTACCGGAGTCTTGTTGTGGAGTGGTCCACTGTTGTCCAGGGGTTCTCCAGAGGCCCAGTTGGTGTAGCTGAGGAGTCCAGGACGAGCCCACTGGAAGTGGCCTTTAGAGTCAGACGTCAACCCCAACCACAGGTCAAAACTCACATTGGACAACAGAGTTGTGAGAAAGGCTGTGGGAGACAGCATGCATGATGTCATTCAGTGCTTCCCAAACTTTTTCAAACATTTATCATCACTGGGGAACTGGACAAGTTATAAAAGTTATAAAAAGCTCTCTAAGGTCTGCAATAACTGACATGACATCCCCCCCGCCCCCCCACGCCGAACGCACGATAGTTTGGAAACCACTGATGTTATTGATAGTGTATGTGTGTGTTTGCTCTTGCGCGCACGCGCGTGTGTTTGTTTGTGTGTGCGTGTGTGAGTGTGTGCGTGGGTGCGCGTGTGATTGAGTGTGTGCGTACGTGCGTGTGTGAGTGAATGCGTGCGTCAGTTGAGTATAAAACTACCTTGCTCCACGTGATTGGGCACCACAGCCAAGGCTCCTCCTTGAAACTCACACATGAGCCTGGCTCCTGACCATATGGCCTTCTGGTTCTCCTCATGACCAAACACCTTATAACACTACACACACACAAACAGGAAGGTCAGAGGTCAGGTCAGGAAAGACCACCATGCTCTCACACGTAACATAACCCAGGAGAAACCAGTACCTCAGGTGAGAGGTCTGTTTGAGATCTAAGGTAACAACGGAGAGGCTAAAACAGAAGATCAAATCAAAACATAACACAGTAATGTCACATTCATATAACTGTCACATCTTTATCAGCACAGTAGAAACTACATAACCCAGGAGCCCTACCTTGTGCAGGAAGGGGCTCCAGCCATTGGGGCAGCCCATGGGGGGCAGGGGGGTGGAGGGTGTGGGTGGGATGGTGCCTGTGACATTCACTCTCTTACAGACGTAGGGCAGGTCTGAGTGGCATTTCTGATCTGCCCACTCCGCTGTAGAACGTATCAGAATGAAAGATGAAATATTGTTGTTTTTTTTCAATCACAAAATATGCTATTTACAGGACAAACTGCACAGTATCCCAGAATCCTCACCTTTGCTGACTGACATGTGGACACACTTGCGGTCGCGGCTGAGTGGGTGTGGCCTGCCGAGTGCCCAGGACACATAGTTGAGCACAGAGTGGTCTGACCAGTGGAAACGGCCATCGTTCTCATACGTATGAAGCCCCACCCACCAGTGGTCCCCCTCTACCTTGGTCATCTGCAGGCGAGGGAGAAAACACACGTGACCTCTAGTCATACACATTTGACCTCCAGTGACATGCAGCGATGTACAGTACAGCATTGACTATTGGCTTGGATAAAACAGCTCATGTCCATCCATGTGGTGGTTGGTACCATATGTAGAGATATGAAAGTGCCCATGTGGATGTTTAATTTTGTCACGTTCTTCATGAACATGAAGTAGTTATAAAAGGGTTATAACTTTTTTTTATGAAGGGTTATAAAGGTTATGTAGCACACCTTGTGCACTAGGAAGGCCTCCTTCTCAGCAGTGGATGTGTTACTTTATGAAGGGTGCCTCGTGTCTGTGCCTCGACCTAGGTTGGGCAAAACTAAACATGGCGGTGTTCGCCTTAGCAATCTCACTAGGATAAAAACCTAAATTCCTGCCATTGTTGAAAGAGATCGCGATACCTCACATCTCAAAATAGGGCTACTTAATGTTAGAGCCCTCACTTCAAAGGCAGTTATAGTCAATGAACTAATCACAGATCATAATCTTGATGTGATTGGCCTGACTGAAACATGGCTTAACCCTGATGAATTAAATGTGTTAAATGAGGCCTCACCTCCTGGTTACACGAGTGACCATATCCCCCGTGCATCCGGCAAAGGTGGAGGTGTTGCTAACATTTACGATAGCAAATTTCAATTTACAAAAAAAAAGACAATTTCGTCTTTTGAGTTTCTAGTCATGAAATCTATGCAGCCTACTCAATCACTTTTTATAGATACTGATCACAGGCCTCCTGGGCCATATACAGCATTCCTCACTGAGTTCCCTGAATTCCTATTGGACCTTGTAGTCATAGCAGATAATATTCTAATTTTTGGTGACTTTAATATTCACATGGAAAAGTCCACAGACCCACTCCAAAAGGCTTTCGGAACCATCATCGACTAAGTGGGTTTTGTCCAACATGTCTCTGGACCTACTCACTATCACAGTCATACTCTGGACCTAGTTTTGTCCCATGGAATAAATGTTGTGGATGTTTTTCCTCATAATCCTGGACTATCAGACCACCATTTTATTATGTTTGCAATCACAAAAAATTATCTGCTCAGACCCCAACCAAGGAGCATCAAAAGTCATGCTATAAATTCTCAGACAACCCAAAGATTCCTTGATGCCCTTCCAGACTCCCTTTGCTTACCCAAGGACGTCAGAGGGCAAAAATCAGTTAACCACCTAACTGAGGAACTCAATTGAACCTTGTGTAATACCCTAGATGCAGTTGCACCACCTAAAAACGAAAAACATTTGTCATAAGAAACTAGCAGCATTCCCCAAGAGAGGATGGCTTTCACTTCAGCAGTAATACATTCATGAGGTTCTTTGAGGAAAAGATAATGATCATTAGAAAGCAAATTACAGACTCCTCTTTAAATCTGCGTATTCCTCCAAAGCTCAGTTGTCCTGAGTCTGCACAACTCTGCCAGGACCTAGGATCAAGAGAGACACTCAAGTGTTTTAGTACTATATCTCTTCTTGACACAATGATGAAAATAATCATGGCCTCTAAACCTTCAAGCTGCATACTGGACCCTATTCCAACAAAACTACTGAAAGAGCTGCTTCCTGTGCTTGGCCCTCCTATGTTGAACACAAGAAACGGGTCTCTATCCACCGGATGTGTACCAAACTCACTAAAAGTGGCAGTAATAAAGCCTCTCTTGAAAAAGCCAAACCTTGACCCAGAAAATATAAAAAACTATCGGCCTATATCGAATCTTCCATTCCTCTCAATTTTTTTTGAAAAAGCTGTTGCGCAGCAACTCACTGCCTTCCTGAAGACAAACAATGTATACGAAATGCTTCAGTCTGGTTTTAGACCCCATCATAGCACTGAGACTGCACTTGTGAAGGTGGTAAATTACCTTTTAATTGCGTAAAACCGAGGCTCTGCATCTGTCCTCGTGCTCTTAGACTTTAGTGCTGCTTTTGATACCATCGATCACCACATTCTTTTGGAGATTGGAAACCCAAATTGGTTTACACGGACAAGTTCTGGCCTGGTTTAGATCTTATCTGTCAGAAAGATATCAGTTTGTCTCTGTGGATGGTTTGTCCTCTGACAAATCAACTGTAAATTTCGGTGTTCCTCAAAGTTCCGTTTTAGGACCACTATTGTTTTCACTATATATTTTACCTCTTGGGGATGTCATTCGAAAACATAATGTTAACTTTCACTGCTATGCGGATGACACACAGCTGTACATTTCAATGAAACAATTGAAATTGCCCTCGCTAGAATTGCCCTCACTAGAAGCCTGTGTTTCAGACATAAGGAAGTGGATGGCTGCAAACTTTCTACTTTTAAACTCGGACAAAACAGAGATGCTTGTTCTAGGTCCCAAGAAACAAAGATATCTTCTGTTGAATCTGACAATTAATCTTGATGGTTGTACAATCATCTCAAATAAAACTGTGAAGGACCTCGGCGTTACTCTGGACCCTGATCTCTCTTTTGACGAACATATCAAGACTGTTTCAAGGACAGCTTTTTTCCATCTACGTAACATTGCAAAAAACAGAAACTTTCTGTCCAAATATTATGCAGAAAAATTAATCCATGCTTTTGTTACTTCTAGGTTAGACGACTGCAATGCTCTACTTTCCGGCTACCCGGATAAAGCACTAAATAAACTTCAGTTAGTGCTAAATACGGCTGCTAGAATCTTGACTAGCACCAAAGAATTTGATCATATTACTCCAGTGCTAGCCTCCCTACACTGGCTTCCTGTTAAGGCAAGGGCTGATTTCAAGGTTTTACTGCTAACCTACAAAGCATTATATGGGCTTGCTCCTACCTATTTTTCCGATTTGGTCCTGCCATACATACCTACACGTACGCTACGGTCACAAGACGCAGGCCTCCTAATTGTCCCTAGAACTTCTAAGCAAACAGCTGGAGGCAGGGATTTCTCCTAAAGAGCTCAATTTTTATTGGAATGGTCTGCCTACCCATGTGAGAGATGCAGAATCGGTCTCAACCTTTAAGTCTTTACTGAAGACTCATCTCTTCAGTAGGTCATATGATTGAGTGTAGTCTGGCCCAGGAGTATGAAGGTGAACGGAAAGGCTCTGGAGCAACGAACCGTCCTTGCTGTCTCTGCCTACCCGGATAAAGCACTAAATAAACTTCAGTTAGTGCTAAATACGGCTGCTAGAATCTTGACTAGCACCAAAGAATTTGATCATATTACTCCAGTGCTAGCCTCCCTACACTGGCTTCCTGTTAAGGCAAGGGCTGATTTCAAGGTTTTACTGCTAACCTACAAAGCATTATATGGGCTTGCTCCTACCTATTTTTCCGATTTGGTCCTGCCATACATACCTACACGTACGCTACGGTCACAAGACGCAGGCCTCCTAATTGTCCCTAGAACTTCTAAGCAAACAGCTGGAGGCAGGGATTTCTCCTAAAGAGCTCAATTTTTATTGGAATGGTCTGCCTACCCATGTGAGAGATGCAGAATCGGTCTCAACCTTTAAGTCTTTACTGAAGACTCATCTCTTCAGTAGGTCATATGATTGAGTGTAGTCTGGCCCAGGAGTATGAAGGTGAACGGAAAGGCTCTGGAGCAACGAACCGTCCTTGCTGTCTCTGCCTGGCCGGTTCCCCTCTCTCCACTGGGATTCTCTGCCTCTAACCCTATCATAAGGGCTGAGTCACTGGCTTACTGGTGCTCTACCATGCTGTCCCTAGGAGGGGTGCGTCACTTCAGTGGGTTGAGTCACTGACGTGATCTTTCTGTCTGGTTTCCCCCCCCCCCCCCCCCCCCACCCCCCCACTATCTTGGGTTGTGCCGTGGCGGAGATCTTTGTGGGCTATACTCGGCCTTGTCTCAGGATGGTAAGTTGGTGGTTGAAGATATCCCTCTAGTGGTGTGGGGGCTGTGCTTTGGCAAAGTGGGTGGGGTTATATCCTGCCTGTTTGGCCCTGTCCGGGGGTATCATTGGATGGGGCCAAAGTGTCTCCTGACCCCTCCTGTCTCAGCCTCCAGTATTTATGCTGTAGTAGTTTATGTGTCGGGGGGCTAGGGTCAGTCTGTTATATCTGGAGTACTTCTCCTGTTTTATCCGGTGTCCTGTGTGAATTTAAGTATGCTCTCTCTAATTCTCTCTTTCTCTCTTTTTCTCTCTCGGAGGACCTGAGCCCTAGGACCATGCCTCAGGACTACCTGGCATGATGACTCCTTGCTGTCCCCAGTCCACCTGGACGTGCTGCTGCTCCAGTTTCAACTGTTCTGCCTGCGGCTATGGAACCCTGACCTGTTCACCGGACGTGCTACCTGTCCCAGACCTGCTGTTTTCAACTCTCTAGAGACAGCAGGAGCGGTAGAGATACTCTTAATGATCAGCTATGAAAAGCCAACTGACATTTACTCCTGAGGTGCTGACTTGCTGCACCCTCGACAACTACTGTGATTATTATTAATTGACCATGCTGGTCATTTATGAACATTTGAACATCTTGGCTATGTTCTGTTATAATCTCCACCCTGGTGCAGCCAAAAGAGGACTGGCCACCCCTCATAGCCTGGTTCCTCTCTAGGTTTCTTCCTAGGTTTTGGCCTTTCTAGGGAGTTTTTCCTAGCCACCGTGCTTCTACACCTGCATTGCTTGGTGTTTGGGGTTTTAGGCTGGGTTTCTGTACAGCACTTTGAGATATCAGCTGATGTAAGAAGGGCTATATAAATACATTTGATTTGATAAAGTTGTTATAATGTTTTCATTAAATGTGTGGTACCTTGTGCAGTGTGTTGGCAAGGAAAACCTCCTCCGCAGAAGAGTGGATGGAAGCCAGAGAAGCACCGGACCAGGAGCAGATCCTCTGGGCTTGGTCCCACGTAGACCGGTGGTCAAAGAACTTATACTCTGCCTCCTGGAAGCCCACCCACTCACTGGCACTGGGGGCTGGGGGGATGAGGAGAAAGATGGGAAAGAAAAGTTGTTGCTAGTTGGTTATGATGGAAGACTAGAAAAACAAGACACAATGAGAGGAGGGTGGTTTATAAACTGACCTTCAGTGGGGTTTGGATCCTTGTCAATTTTTCCTGAAAACACAAAACAAAAAGTGGTCTGAATCCATCATTCAGAACAAATGCATAACGCTACCGCTGAGTGATTAGTGCTTTTTGAGTCTCTGTCTTCATTGTTGTGTTGTGTACACTCCTCTCTCATTAGGTCTATACAGTCTGTGTATATCTAACTTAACGTAGCAGGCGTAAAAGTGTTTATAAGAATTTGTCCCTAACTGACTTGCCTAGTTGAACAAAGAAAAAAAATATGTGACTTGTAATGGAAATGTTATACGTCTTATTTTCTAACTACCAATTCTATGTTTTATGTTTGTGGTTCTCTATAAACCAATTTCTGTGTACATGCAAGTGACTGACTGAACAAATCCTTACTATCAGTAGCTGCAATTTGGCTGGACGCCCAGACCTTGTTTTGAGAACGAAAGATATCTCAGTTTCAAGGTCTCAGTATTTGTCGGTCACATGAATGAAACAAAATGGTAATGATTCATTAATTATATTAAATTATGCAAATATAACTCTGTACAGCCGTATATAAGACAACTGCAGGGACTGCCCCAGCAGATCTTCTGACAGATGTTCACTATGGTGCATTAAGTTTGTTGGAACCTCTACAGCGCGCTGGCAATAAACAATGATTCATTTAAGATTGACTTAGAGTCCCTGTGTAAGAATTTCAACAACAACTTGATTCAGGAAACTAGGCATTTGTTGAGCGTCAATACAGGCCTTTAGCTATATTTCAAATACAATTGAGGAAAACAAAGGTTGGAAAGCAAATGGCTCCTGCTGTAAGGAACAGATTCTATGTAGGCTACCAACTGTAGGCTACCAACTACCAACGTCCCTTTATCAGGACCCTGTCTTTCAAAGATAATTCGTAAAAATCCAAATAACTTCACAGATCTTCATTGTAAAGGGTTTAAACACTGTTTCCCATGCTTGTTCAATGAACCATAAACAATTAATGAACACGCACCTGTGGAACGGTCGTAAAGACACTAACAGCTTACAGACAGTAGGCAATTAAGGTCACAGTTATGAAAACTTAGGACACTAAAGAGGCCTTTCTACGGACTCTGAAAAACACCAAAAGAAAGATGCCCAGGGTCCCTGCTCATCTGCGTGAAAGTGCCTTAGGCATGCTGCAAGGAGGCATGAGTACTGCAGATGTGGCCAGGGCAATAAATTGCAATGTCCGTATTGTGAGATGCCTAAGACAGTGCTGCAGGGAGACAGGACGGACAGCTGATCGTCCTCGCAGTGGCAGACCATGTGTAACAACAGCTGCACAGGATAGGTACATCCAAACATCACACCTGCGGGACAGGTACAGGATGGCAACAACAACTGCCCGAGTTACACCAGAAATGTACAATCCCTCCATCAGTGCTTATACTATCCACAATAGACTGAGAGAGGCTGGACTGAGGGCTTGTAGGCCTGTTGTAAGGCAGGTCCTCACCAGACATCACCGGCATCAACGTCGCCTATGGGCACAAACCCACCGTCGCTGGACCAGACTGGCAAAAAGTGCTCTTCAATGTCGAGTCACGGTTTTGTCTCACCAGGGGTGATGGTCGGAATCGCATTTATCGTCGAAGGAATGAGCGTTACACCGAGGTCTGTACTCTGGAGCGGGATCGATTTGGAGGTGGAGAGTCAGTCATGGTCTGGGCCGGTGGGTCACAGCATCATCGGACTCAGCTTGTTGTCATTGCAGGCAATCTCAACACTGTGCGTTACAGGAAAGACATCCTCCTCCCTCATGTGGTACCCTTCCTGCAGGCTCATCCTGACATGACCCTCCAGCATGATAATGCCACCACCCAAACTGCTCGTTCTGTGCGTGATTTCCTGCAAGACAGGAATGTCAGTGTTCTGCCATGGCCAGTGAAGAGCCCAGATCTCAATCCCATTGAGCACGTCTGGGACCTGTTGTATAGGAGGGTGAGGGCTAGGGCCATTCCCCCCAGAAATGTCTGGGAACTTGCAGTAGCCTTGGTGGAAGAGTGGGGTAACATTTCACAGCAAGAACTGGCAAATCTGGTGCAGTCCATGAGGAGGAGATGCACTGCAGTACTTAATGCAGCTGGTGGCCACACCAGATACTGACTGTTACATTATTCAATTTCTGTCAGTCACATGTCTGTGGAACTTGTTCAGTTTATGTCTCAGTTGTTGAATCTTGTTATGTTCATATAAATATTTACACATGTTAATTAAGTTTGTTGAAAATAAACACAGTTGACAGTGAGAGGACGTTTCTTTTTTGCTGAGTTTATTCGTTCAACTTCCAAATATTGTTTTACAAATTAAAACAAGCGAGAGATAGGCTTTTGGCACGAGCGCATTGGCCATCACCAGCAAGTGAGCTGCATGTCATTGGGTGAGTCAGTGAAACTGAAAAGTATTTTTAGGACTATAATTTCCTCCTCATATTGTAGCCTACAACATGCCTAGGCCTAGGTCATTTTTATGGATCTCAGATTCTCATTTGTGCTGTATTAAAAATATTCTGCCAAAGTCTCCAGTCATGTAAAATGACTTAGAATTGCATGAAATGCATTAATAAAAGGCCACATTCTTCCCGGACACCAGGCTACAAAAAATGTCCCCAATGTGTGCAACTTCTGTAAGTGCCTTTACTTTACTGCTCTACGTCACTACGCAAATGTTGCAAAATCGAGCCAGGCGGTCACATATTTGCTTAATGAAAACTACAACTCCCTTCAACATCCCACATAGTTATTGACTGGATTTCTCTCCTGAATTATTTGATTTCTCTCTAGAGAAACAGCACATTAGGCTCACCCCCCCCCCCCCCCCCCCCCAACCAAAAAAACACTAAATGGAATTCAAGTAACTGAACCGACGTCGGAAAATGAGTTGTTTAATAACCTGAGAGAAACATGTTGGTTAATCGCTCAGCACTACATAACACATACTTGAATATTCAAAACGAAAGCTTTCAGGCAATAACAAGGGCTCCTTGTGTCAGCGTGTCTCTATTGTGTCTGTATAGAGCAGTAGCACTGCTTTGTGACTGTATCAGTGTCTATGTGCCCTTGTCTTGCTGTTACCTTTGGGGATCTTGCAGATCCAGTCCAGTTTAGCCTCACAGAGCATGGCCAGCCAGGTCATGCTGCCCAGGTCTGCTGCTGCACACTGACGGACATTGTAGTAGTAACGCCCAAAGTTCTGGTACGTATACTGACATGCAGAGGAAGATGGGTTAGAGGACTTTACAAAAAAATAGTTTAACAAGTAGGTAGCTACAGTGCTGTGAAAAGTATTTGCCCCCTTCCTGATTTCTTGTTTTTTTTGCACATTTGTCACAAGTAAATGTTTCAGATCATCAAACTAATTTTAATATTACACAAAGATAACCCAAGTAAACACAAAATGCAGTTTTTAAGTGATGATTTTAAAAAGCTATCCGAACCTTCATGGCCCTATGTGACAAAGTAATTGCCCCCTAAACCTAATAACTGGTTGTGCCACCCGTTAAATCATGAATTCACTGTGGTTAATCACATTCTTTGGAAAACTGAGTGTAATTTCACTAGCCACACCCAGGCCTGATTACTGCCAGACCTGTTGAATCAAGAAATCACTTAAATAGAACCTGTCTGACAAAGTGAAGCAGGCCAGAAGATCTCAAAAAGCAAGACATCATGCTGCGATCCAAAGACATACAGGAACAGATGAGAAACAAAGTCATTGGCATCTATCAGTCTGGAAAGGGTTACAAAGCCATTTCTAAAGCTTTGGGACTCCAGCGAACCACGGTGAGAGCCATTATCCACAAATGGAGAAGATTTGGAACAGTAGTGAACCTTCCCAGGAGTGCCCGGCCTACCAAAATTACCCCAAGAGCGCAGCGACGACTCATCTAAGAGGTCACAAAAGAACCCGCAACAACATATAAAGAACTGCAGACCTCACTTAAAGTCAGTGTTCATGACTCAACCATAAAAATGAGACTGGGCACAAATGGCATCCATGGCAGAGTTCCAAGGCGAAAACCACTGCTGACCAAAAAGACGTACGTAAAGACTCGTCTCACTTTTGGAAAATAAACATCTTGCTGATCCCCTAGACTTTTGGGAAAATATTCTGTGGACTAACGTGACAAGAGTTGAACTTTTTGGAAGGTGTGCGTCCCGTTACATCTGGCGTAAAAGTAACACAGCATTTCAGAAAAAGAACATCATACCAACAGTCAAATATGGTGGTGGTAGTGTGATTGTCTGGGGCTGCTTTGCTGCTTCAGGACCTGGACGACTTTTTGTAATTGATGGAACCATGAATTCTGCTCTCTACCAAAAAATCCTGAAGGAGAATGTCCGGCCATCAGTTTGTGACCTCAAGCTGAAGCGCACTTGGGTTCTGCAGCAGGGCAATGATCCAAAACACACCAGCAAGTCCACCTCTGAATGGCATAAAAAAATATATATATAGTTTTGGAGTGACTTAGTCAAAGTCCGGACTTGAATCCGATTGAGATGCTGTGGCATAACCTTAAAAGGGCGGTTCATGCTCGAAAACCCTCCAATGTGGCTGAATTAAAACAATTCTGCAAGGAGGAGTGGGCCAAAATTCCTCCACGGCGATGTGAAAGACTCATTGCCAGTTATCGCAAACGCTTGATTGCAGTTGTTGCTGCTGAGGGTGGCACAACCAGTTATTAGGTTTAGGGGGCAATTACTTTTTCACATAGGGCCATGAAGTTTCGGATAGCTTTTTTTCCCTTAATAAATAAAATCATCACTTAAAAACTGCATTTTGTGTTTACCTGGGTTATCTTTGTGTAATATTAACATTAGTTTTGATGATCTGAAACATCTAAGTGTGACAAATGTGCAAAAAAATAAGAAATCAGGAAGGGGGCAAATACTTTTTCACAGCACTGTATATCTCTAAGCTTTGAGGTACACATATATGGTGCAAGAGGCTGTATGTTGTTGTAGCGGGGCTGTAGCTATCAGTAAATCAAGGTTGCTGTGTTAAGCTGGGTCAATAATAGATAGTGCTGTGGTTTGGCTGCTCTAATTAGGTCCATAGACATGCTGTGATGTAATGCTGTGGCTGGAAGACTGGATGGTGATGCTGTGACTCACAGCCAGTCCATCGCTCCACTTCCAGCTACCGTTGTCCATGGGGTTCCTGCGGTTCAGCCCGATCCAGAACCAGTGCTGCTCATGGTCCTCTGACTCCCTGTGGACCATCATCAGCAGCAGCAGCAGCGTCATTATCATCATCAGCATCATCATCATTACTAGCATCATCACCATCATCAGCATCATAGTCATCACCATAAAAAATATATATAATCTGTCACTGTGCCCTTGAGCCAGGCACTTAACCCTAATTGCTCCAGAGATTATGTTAATTGGCAACCCTGGCCGTGACCCCACTCCCTGCGGGTATCTCCGGGGGAGTTGGGATATGCAAAAAATGTATTTCCTTTACACACTGTGTGTAACAGGACGAATATAAGCACCCCCAAAAATAATTATATACATTTATTATTATCATCCTCATCATTACCACCACATTCCCTCTTAAAGTACAAACCCATCCCCTTTTCAAATAAGAACCACATTCTCCCTCCATCCAGTCTGGGCCCTGTAACCCATTCATACAACCCATGCATGATCAAGGTGGAGTGTCCACCCACCCAAAGGCTTCGTGTAATATCTGCAGTATAAAGTGCTCCTCCTCTGGGCCACTGACACTCAGCAGGTTGGCTCCATGGTGTCTCTGACAGGCTAGGTGGGCCTGCAGCCAGCTCAGCTTCTGGTCCATCTGGGCTCTGTCAAACACCTGGGACACACACACACAGGCAGACAGGCAGGCACATACACACACACATGTAGGCACACAGGTAGGCACACGCACGCACGCACGCACACACACACACACACACACACACACAGAGAGGCGTTAGAGGCAAATAAATGGTATGTATATTGACTAAACTAATACATATGCTTAAAATATATGTCTAGTAATAAACTCAGCAAAAAAAGAAACATCCTCTCACTGTCAGCTGCGTTTATTTTCAACAAACTTAAAATGTGTAAATATTTGTATGAACATAACAAGATTCAACAACTGAGACATAAACTGAACAAGTTCCACAGACATGTGACTAACAGAAATGGAATAATGTGTCCCTGAACAAAGGGGGGTCACAGCGTTGAGATTGCCAGCAATGACAACAAGCTCAGTCCGATGATGCTGTGACACACCGCCCCAGACCATGAGAGACTCTCCACCTCCAAATCGATCCCGCTCCAGGGTACGAGGCTCATTGTAACACTTATTCATTCGGTTGTACCAATCCTGTGCAGGTGTTGTTACACATGGTCTGCCACTGTGAGGACGATCAGCAGTCTGTCCTGTCTTCCTGTAGCGCCATCTTAGGCGTCTCATAGTACAGACATTGCAATTTATTGCTCTGGCTACATCTGCAGTCCTCATGCCTCCTTGCAGCATGGCAAAGGCACGGTCACGCAGATGAGCAGGGACCCTGGGCATCTTTATTTTGGTGTTTTGGAGTCCGTAGAAAGGCCTCTTTAGTGTCCTAAGTTTTCAGAACTATGACCTTAATTGCCTACTGTCTGTAAGCTGTTAGTGTCTTTACGACCGTTCCACAGGTGCGTGTTCATTCATTGTTCATGGTTCATTGAACAAGCATGGGAAACAGTGTTTAAACCCTTTACAATGAAGATCTGTGAAGTTATTTGGATTTTTACGAATTATCTTTGAAAGACAGGATCCTGAAAAAGGGACGTTTCTTTTTTTGCTGAGTTTATCAAGCAGCGGTAAAGGCGTAGGATACCTTGTAGCAGTGGTGCAGCTTGTCGTTTGTCTTCCACCCGTTGGGGCAGGATCCAGTGAGGCTGGGGGTGGGGTGCGGGGCTGGGGGCTCAGGGCTGAGGGACGTGTCCTGGTTCAGTCTACAGATGAACTTGGCCCGGGCCGACGCACAGTCCTTCACCTCCCATAGGCCTGTGGCGTAGCCCGTCTCCATGGTTACACAGCCCCCTTTGATGTTTCCTCCTGACAGAGGAGAGCGGGGAGAGAGTGGTCCATGTTACGTAGTTGCATGAGTCTGGGTCTGGTAGTAACTGACTGACACACCAGTGGGGATGGTAGAGATCATGGCAAAAGATGGTCTTGAAAATGGTAAACCAATCACCTGATTAAGTCATTGGCAATTTAGCCACAATGAATACCCAAGAGATAAGAGTTTATACCATATCTAGTTTTGACAGGGCTCTGGGCATATGGCACAGACAGGTGTCCTGAAGGCTAGTACAAGACCAACATGTCCGTCATGATAGCTCTGTGGACAGATACAGAAACAGAGGTCCATGTCCCCACCTGGCTGGTCTCTGTTCCAGTTGGTATAGGTCACTTCATCCCCGCTGAGCCAGTGGAATTTCCCAGGGCTGTTCTGGTCAAGCAGTGCTATCCAGAATGAATCCCCAGAACGGCCAAACACCAGACTGTTGACAAATGCCTGCTCAAACCTACAACATCACACATGGACAAGGCTCAGGGGTCAGAGGTTACACTAGGTGTGTGTGTGTTTGTGTTTGTGTCTGTGTGTGCTTGCGTACGTACATGAGGGTATGTACAGGTATGCATGTGTGTGTGTACCTATTGGCGATGGTGATGAGGGTAGCTCCGCTGCCAGCGCAGGCCTTCCTGCCCTCCTCGAAGGTCACCTGCTCCTCTCCCATCCAGTAGCACGCCGGACTGTGCCATCTCCAGCCCTGACGGGGGAGAGAGAGGAGAAAGGTTGACAGGCACAGAAATAATAACTGTCCAAAGAGATCTATCTACATCCAGAGACTTGCATGAAAACACAACCAGATGAGATGGGAACATGTAAGCATAAAGTACTATAAACAACACGTGTAATAAGTAAAGGGGAATTATTTTTCCCTACATATAAAACCGGGGCAGGACAGAACAAGTCCAGGCTCAGAGCTATTCTCTCTCTCAAACCGCTCTCTCACTCCACCCCTCTCTCTCGCCTCTCAGTGCTTATCTGCAGACGTGTACAGACCGAGAGCACAGTCAACACACAAAATGTCACAAGGGTTTGAGTGTGTAGTCGTGCACGTGTGTGTGTTGAAGTGAGTGCGTATGTGAGAGAGGAAGAGAGAGGGAAAGTCACTTTGTGTGATTTAGTCCAACATCAGGCTTTTGCACAACTGCACTTGGCAGGGAAGGCGAAACCTCAAAGACTTCCAGCTGGCGAGCCACGTTCCCTTTTATGAGCCTCTGGAGAGGCAGATGCGTATGCTATCTATTTCTCTCTCTCCTGTCACATGGCCCACAATGCAACACTCTCTGGGGATCTCTAGTGTTACAGTCACCTGAGCCAATGAGCCAATGAGCCATGGATCATATAGACCCTATTGTTCCGACAGAACCACAGAACCGCTGAACCATTAAGTCAGTAACTTGGTTGTCTCACACTTTCTCTTCAGATGTTGAGTTACAGTGGGGCAAAAAAGTATTTAGTCAGCCACCAATTGTGCAAGTTCTCCCACTTAAAGATGAGAGAGGCCTGTAATTATCATCATAGGTACACTTCAACTATGACAGATAAAATGAGAGAAAAAAAAATCCAGAAAATCACATTGTAGGATTTTTAATGAATTTATTTGCAAATTATGGTGGAAAATAAGTATTTGGTCAATAACAAAAGTTTATCTCAATCTTTATCTACTTTGTTATATACCCTTTGTGTAAGTCTTCACAAGGTTTTCACACACTGTTGCTGGTATTTTGGCCCATTCCTCCATGCAGATCTCCTCTAGAGCAGTGATGTTTTGGGGCTGTTGCTGGGCAACACAGACTTTCAACTCCCTCCAAAGATTTTCTATGGGGTTGAGTACTGGAGACTGGCTAGGCCACTCCAGGACCTTGAAATGCTTCTTACGAAGCCACTCCTTCGTTGCCCGGGCGGTGTGTTTGGGATCATTGTCATGCTGAAAGACCCAGCCACGTTTCATCTTCAATGCCCTTGCTGATGGAAGGAGGTTTTCACTCAAAATCTCACGATACATGGCCCCATTCATTCTTTCCTTTACACGGATCAGTCGTCCTGGTCCCTTTGCAGAAAAACAGCCCCAAAGCATGATGTTTCCACCCCCATGCTTCACAGTAGGTATGGTGTTCTTTGGATGCAACTCAGCATTCTTTGTCCAAAAAGTTATATTTTGGTTTCTTCTGACCATATGACATTCTCCCAATCTTCTTCTGGATCATCCAAATGCTCTCTAGCAAACTTCAGACGGGCCTGGACATGTACTGGCTTAAGCAGGGGGACACGTCTGGCACTGCAGGATTTGAGTCCCTGGCGGCGTAGTGTGTTACTGATGGTAGGCTTTGTTACTTTGGTCCCAGCTCTCTGCAGGTCATTCACTAGGTCCCCCCGTGTGGTTCTGGAATTTTTGCTCACCGTTCTTGTGATAATTTTGACCCCACGGGGTGAGATCTTGCGTGGAGCCCCAGGTCGAGGGAGATTATCAGTGGTCTTGTATGTCTTCCATTTCCTAATATTTGCTCCCACAGTTGATTTCTTCAAACCAAGCTGCTTACCTATTGCAGATTCAGTCTTCCCAGCCTGGTGCAGGTCTACAATTTTGTTTCTGGTGTCCTTTGACAGCTCTTTGGTCTTGGCCATAGTGGAGTTTGGAGTGTGACTGTTTGAGGTTGTGGACAGGTGTCTTTTGTTTGTAGGTGACCAAATACTTATTTTCCACCAACATTTGCAAATAAATTCATTAAAAATCCTACAATGTGATTTTCTGGATTTTTTAGTTGAAGTGTACCTATGACAAAAATGACAGGCCTCTCTCATCTTTTTAAGTGGGAGAACTTGCACAATTGGTGGCTGACTAAATACTTTTTTGCCCCACTGTAACTCAAAAAGCGAGCATTAACTCATTCAACTGACACAACGCAGTCAAGTTGGCCAAGCAGGAGCCAAGCTAACAGCAGTAACTAATTTGCCATGAGGCATTAGCTGGGCTATCCATCATGTCGAGTGAGGGAGTGAGGGAGCACATAAACACTAAATTACTGGAGCATCAGGATCAAACAGTAATACCTTTGCCTGAGTAAACGTTTTTACCCTTTAAACAGGAGGAGAGGGTTGAAAGATAGCAGGAGAGTAGAGCACATAACCATGGGGGGAACTAGTCAAAGATAAGAAGAGAATTACAGTCTGTGAAATTGCAGAAAGAGAGAAAGACAGAGAGAGAGAGAGAAAGAGAGCGAGAAAGAAAGAAAGAAAGAAATAAGGAAAGAAAGAAGGAAAGAAAGAAAGAAGGAAAGAAAGAAAGAAGGAAAGAAGAACAGAAAGAAGGACAGAAATAAAGAAAGAAGGAAAGAAAGAAGGAAAGAAAGAAGGAAAGAAAGAAGGAAAGAAGGAAAGAAAGAAGGAAAGAAGGAAGGAAAGAAGGAAAGAAAGAAGGAAAGAAGGAAGGAAAGAAGGAAAGAAAGAATGAAAGAAAGAAGAAAAGAAAGAAAAGAAAGAAGGAAAGAAAGAAAGAAAGAAAGAAAGAAAGAAAGAAAGAAAGAAAGAAAAAGAGAGAGATGGGTTAACCAGATGTGAGACCTGTGGATATGGTTCATTTGTGTGTGGGTATTTTTGTAAATGTGAACACATTTGTGGGGTTGTCTGGGGGTAGGGTGTCTGGCTGACCTCCCTGGCCCTGAGGGGGTGATTCAGAGCAAATACAGACTGGGACGGAGGGGTGGTCAGAGGGCAGAGGGGCGGAAGGTGGAGGGGCGTGGGGTGTACAGGGAGGGGGGCAGAGTGTGAGGGGGTGCACTCAAATATTCACAATCTGCATTCAGAGTGCCAGTGCTGACTGTCTGCATCTGGAGTTAGAACAGCGTGACGCTGCTAGAACTGTGAATAGAACCTTTCTAGACAGACAGATAGAGAGAGAGAGAGAGAGAGAGAGAGAGAGAGAGAGAGAGAGAGAGAGAGAGAGAGAGAGATTGGGAGAAGGAGTGAGAGAAAAAAAAGTAGAGAGGGGGGGGGGGGAGAGCAAGAGAGAGAGAAAGAGAAGAGAGACAAAGAGAGAGGGAAAAAGAGAACGTAGAAAGAGCGAAATAAAGAAAGAGACTATAGTAAATCTTACTGGTTTGCACCCGTGGTCCTGTGCCTGTCCGTCAGTCTTCTGGGCTGCTTTCTTACAGATGGACGGCAGGGTCTGGTTACAGGGACTGTCATTCCAGCGGCCTTCCTGTACACACACACGCACAGACGCACACACAGAGAAAGAGAGAGGACACAGCTGCAGAGTATAAACAATAGTGTTCCGTAAAGGAGGCTTGCTGGCAGTGAGAAACACAGCTGTGAGATGGCAGGGTCCAGACTATAGGGGTCAAAGGCCAAGGGTCACTCACGGGTCCCCAGATGGTGACACAGTCCTCGGGGGTGTTTTGGAAGTTGTTGGGCTCAAAGGGATGCCAGTAAGTGAAGATGACGGGCGTGTGGTCTGTCCACTGGAAGTCCATCTGCATAGCCGTGTCATGGAGACCAATCCACAGCTCCTCCACATCTGACACACAGAGATAGGACGATAACTATCACAGAGCAGGGAGGAGGAGACACTACAGCAAGCACATTAGGACAGAAAGAAGATGGGAGAAGCAGTGAGTGGAGTGGAGTATTAGACACGCTTCAACTAAAGTGTTCCTAAAGGGTTCTTCGGTTGTCCCCATAGGAGAAGACTTTTTTGTATCTAGGTACAACCCTTACGGGTTCCATGTAGAGCCCTCCGTGGAAAGGGTTCTAGCTTGAACACAAAAGGATTCGACTTGGAACTAAAAGGGTTCTTTCCAGCTGGAACCAAAAAGGGTTCTTCAAAGGATTTTCCAATGAGGACAGCCGAAGAACCCGTTTAGGTTGTAAGAGTGTAGGTAGGGTGTAACTACAGTATGCCAACCCCTGTCCTTATAGAGGGGTGGTGAAAAAAGTTGTAAATAACTTATTATATACAGTACCAGTCAAACGTTTGGACACACCTACTCATTCAAGGGCTTTTCCTTTTTTCCACTTTGTAGAATAATAGGGAAGACATCAAAGCTATGAAATAACACATATGGAATAATGTACTAATCAAAAACTTTCCAATACTTTTGACTGGTACTGTATCTTTTTTATTTCATTTCATTTTTGTTGTTTCAGGTAAACAACCTAAACAAGTTGTACATATGTGCTATATATAAACACAAACAAGAAACCAGATCAAATGTCTCCTATGAGAGAAACTGCTCGACACCGAAGTTGAAGCCTGTTTCTATGACATGTACAGTATTGTAGTGTCTGTGTAGCTGCCTGTCTTCAGGTTGAGGTACCTTACCGTGACATACTGCATTATCTGTGTACCTCGCTTGATGTTGTTGATGATGAACTCTAGTTCAGGCAGGGTGTGGAGGCTGACCAGGTTGGCCTCCATTTTCTGACAGGTTTTCTGAGCAGCGTCCCAGTCCACCTTCTCTGACGTCAGTCTGTAGCAGCCTGCCTGGAACGCCTGCCAGCCCACATCACACTCGTACTTCTCATCATCCGCCCACGAGTCTGCAGCCCACAGAGCAGAGACAGAAAGCAAACAGAAGGGAAATATATTCTATATTAACTATTTGTTAATACAGTAGAGAGCATATAACCCAATGGCTACACAAATCTAGGATGTATTTTTTTTAACTGTAACTACTCACATACAGTGTATGTAACTGTCCATGAAACAACAAGCTATGGATGTAGGATCTTAATTTGAGCCTGTTTGCTACAGAGGGAAAATAATTCCTGCAGCAACAGGAAATGTGAATTGTTTTGTGGATTGTAACAAATGTACATTTTGCAGGGGATTTTTCGTAGAGGAAAATCAAATCTGAAATTTGAAAGTGGAAATTACAAACATTAGAAGCCTTTTTAAAACTCAAATACACTACAAATGTGCCTTTCCTGCTTTGCAGGGAAATTCTCAAATCAAGCTCCAACATCTGTAAAAGCTTTAGCAGGGAGGATTTGATAAGGAGGTCTAGAGTCTCGACCGGTGGCTAGGCAGACGAACCGGTGGTGAAGGGGTCCAGGGTGGCATTGGGTCTCTTCTTACAGACGTAGGGAAGGGCTACAGAGCAGTCTCTGTTCTGCCAGCGGCCAGACGACTCTGTTCTGATCACCGCACAGTTCACCTCCTCCACATGGCTCGGCTGGTCTGGGATTTAAATAGAACGAATATTGGGAGATAGAAAGAAGAGACAGCTTAGAAGTTCTCTGTGTAGTCTGTGGTGTTAGTGTTGTAAACAGATGGTAGAGGTTGGGTTGGGTTAAAAGGATGGTTGAGGTTAAAAGGATGGTTGAGGATGGATAAGGTTAAAAGGATGGTTGAGGATGGATAAGGTTAAAAGGATGGTTGAGGATGGATAAGGTTAAAAGGATGGTTGAGGATGGATAAGGTTAAAAGGATGGTTGTGGACGGATAAGGTTAAAAGGATGGTTGAGGATGGATAAGGTTAAAAGGATGGTTGAGGATGTATAAGGTTAAAAGGATGGGTGAGGATGTATAAGGTTAAAAGGATGGTTGAGGACATATAAGGTTAAAAGGATGGTTGAGGATGTATAAGGTTAAAAGGATGGTTGAGGAAGGATAAGGTTAAAAGGATGGGTGAGGATGTATAAGGTTAAAAGGATGGTTGAGGATGTATAAGGTTAAAAGGATGGTTGAGGAAGGATAAGGTTAAAAGGATGGTTGAGGACGGATAAGGTTAAAATGATGGTTGAGGACGGATAAGGTTAAAAGGATGGTTGAGGATGGATGAGGTTGGGTTAAAAGGATGGTCAATCACCAAGACGTATTTTGTCCTTGTCGTGTCCCGTATATATATATATATATATATATACATATATATATATATATATATATATATATATATATATATATATATATATATATATATATATATATATTTACAACTTTCTTGGCATACCTTTTTATATATATATTTTTTATTTTCCATAAACTCATCTTCAAAACACTCTCCTGCAAACCGCCTCACCAATTTATTTTAAAAAGTATTATTTACCTCAAATCTGTAATCCTCCATAGAAGCTAACCAGAAGCTAGCCAGAAGCTAGCCAGAAGCTAACCAGAAGCTAATCAGAAGCTAGTTAGCTTCTTTACTGGCTAATCGTTAGTATTCAGCTAACCACGGTTTGTGGTCATCAGCTATCCTTTAGCTCGAAAATCTATCGCCAGTTTTGTACTGCGCGGCTCGGACCGGAACATACCGGACCTATTTTTCTCTCCATGTCCCCGGATTTCAACCGCAAGCTCTGGACATTAATACCTGGATCTCGCAGCTAGCTAGCTGCTATCCGTGTGACTATCGGCTTACGTCGATTCCGGAGCAAACATCAATTATTCCGGAGCTAGCCAGCTGAAGAGTTCCATTAGCCACTCCTGGGCCACTGATAAATCCACTATAATTGAGAATTTCAATAAGCATTTTTCTACGGCTGGCCATGCTTTCCACCTGGCTACCCCTACCCCGGTCAACAGCACTGTACCCCCCACAGCAACTCGCCCAAGCCTTCCCCATTTCTCCTTCTCCCAAATCCAGTCAGCTGATGTTCTGAAAGAGCTGCAAAATTTGGACCACTACAAATCAGCCGGGATAGACAATCTGGACCCTTTCTTTCTAAAATGATCTGCCGAAATTGTTGCCACCCCTATTACTAGCCTGTTCAACCTCTCGTTTGTGTCGTCTGAGATTTCCAAAGATTGGAAAGCAGCTGCAGTCATCCCCCTCTTCAAAGGGGGGGACACTCTTGACCCAAACTGCTACAGACCTATATCTATCCTACCCTGCCTTTCTAAGGTCTTCGAAAGCCAAGTCAACAAACAGATTACCGACCATTTCGAATCTCACCATACCCTCTCTGCTATGCAATCTGGTTTCAGAGCTGGTCATGGGTGCACCTCAGCCACGCTCAAGGTCCTAAACGATATCTTAACCGTCATCGATAAGAAACATTACTGTGCAGCCGTATTCATTGATCTGGCCAAGGCTTTCAACTCTGTCAGTCACCACATCCTCATCGGCAGACTCGACAGCCTTGGTTTCTCAAATGATTGCCTCGCCTTGTTCACCAACTACTTCTCTGATAGAGTTCAGTGTGTCAAATCGGAGGGTCTGCTGTCCGGACCTCTGGCAGTCTCTATGGGGGTGCCACAGGGTTCAATTCTTGGACCGACTCTCTTCTCTGTATACATCAATGATGTCGCTCTTGCTGCTGGTGAGTCTCTGATCCACCTCTACGCAGACGACATCATTCTGTATACTTCTGGCCCTCTTTGGACACTGTGTTAACAACCCTCCAGGCAAGCTTCAATGCCATACAACTCTCCTTCCGTGGCCTCCAATTGCTCTTAAATACAAGTAAAACTAAATGCATGCTCTTGAACAGATCGCTGTCTGCACCTGCCCGCCTGTCCAACATCACTACTCTGGACGGCTCTGACTTAGAATACGTGGACAACTACAAATACCTAGGTGTCTGGTTAGACTGTAAACTCTCCTTCCAGACCCACATCAAACATCTCCAATCCAAAGTTAAATCTATAATTGGCTTCCTATTTAGCAACAAAGCACCCTTCCCTCATGCTGCCAAACATACCCTTGTAAAACTGACCATCCTACCAATCCTCGACTTCGGCGATGTCATTTACAAAATAGCCTCCAATACCCTACTCAACAAATTGGATGCAGTCTATCACAGTGCCATCCATTTTGTCACCAAAGCCCCATATACTACCCACCATTGTGACCTGTACGCTCTCGTTGGCTGGCCCTCGCTTCATACTCGTCGCCAAACCCACTGGCTCCATGTCATCTACAAGACCCTGCTAGGTAAAGTCCCCCCTTATCTCGGCTCGCTGGTCACCATAGCATCACCCACCTGTAGCACGCGCTCCAGCAGGTATATCTCTCTGGTCACCCCCAAAACCAATTATTTCTTTGGCCGCCTCTCCTTCCAGTTCTCTGCTGCCAATGACTGGAACGAACTACAAAAATCTCTGAAACTGGAAACACTTATCTCCCTCACTAGCTTTAAGCACCAGCTGTCAGAGCAGCTCACAGATTACTGCACCTGTACATAGCCCACCTATAATTTAGCCCAAACAACTACCTCTTTCCCTACTGTATTTATTTTATTTTATTTATTTATTTATTTATTTTGCTCCTTTGCACCCCATTATTTTTATTTCTACTTTGCACATTCTTCCACTGCAATTCTACCATTCCAGTGTTTTACTTGTTATATTGTATTTACTTCGCCACCATGGCCTTTTTTTGCCTTTACCTCCCTTATCTCACTTCATTTGCTCACATCGTATCTAGACTTGTTTATACTGTATTATTGACTGTATGTTTGTTTTACTCCATGTGTAACTCTGTGTCGTTGTATGGGTCGAACTGCTTTGCTTTATCTTGGCCAGGTCGCAGTTGCAAATGAGAACTTGTTCTCAACTTGCCTACCTGGTTAAATAAAGGTGAAATAAAAAATAAATAAATAAAATGGTTGAGGACGTATAAGGTTAAAAGGATGGTTGAGGACGTATAAGGTTAAAAGGATGGTTGAGGATGTATAAGGTTAAAAGGATGGTTGAGGATGTATAATGTTAAAAGGATGGTTGCGGATGTATAAGGTTAAAAGGATGGTTGAGGATGGATAAGGTTAAAAGGATGGTTGAGGTTAAAAGGATGGTTGAGGACGTATAAGGTTAAAAGGATGGTTGAGGATGTATAAGGTTAAAAGGATGGTTGAGGATGGATAAGGTTAAAAGGATGGTTGAGGACGTATAAGGTTAAAAGGATGGTTGAGGATGTATAAGGTTAAAAGGATGGTTGAGGATGTATAAGGTTAAAAGGATGGTTGAGGATGTATAAGGTTAAAAGGATGGTTGAGGATGGATAAGGTTAAAAGGATGGTTGAGGATGTATAAGGTTAAAAGGATGGTTGAGGATGTATAAGGTTAAAAGGATGGTTGAGGATGTATAAGGTTAAAAGGATGGTTGAGGATGGATAAGGTTAAAAGGATGGTTGAGGACGTATAAGGTTAAAAGGATGGTTGAGGATGTATAAGGTTAAAAGGATGGTTGAGGATGTATAAGGTTAAAAGGATGGTTGAGGACGTATAAGGTTAAAAGGATGGTTGAGGATGGATAAGGTTAAAAGGATGGTTGAGGACGTATAAGGTTAAAAGGATGGTTGAGGATGTATAAGGTTAAAAGGATGGTTGAGGATGTATAAGGTTAAAAGGATGGTTGAGGACGTATAAGGTTAAAAGGATGGTTGAGGATGTATAAGGTTAAAAGGATGGTTGAGGATGGATAAGGTTAAAAGGATGGTTGAGGATGTATAAGGTTAAAAGGATGGTTGAGGATGTATAAGGTTAAAAGGATGGTTGTGGACGGATAAGGTTAAAATGATGGTTGAGGATGTATAAGGTTAAAAGGATGGTTGAGGATGTATAAGGTTAAAATGATGGTTGAGGATGGATAAGGTTAAAAGGATGGTTGAGGACGGATAAGGTTAAAAGGATGGTTGTGGACGGATAAGGTTAAAATGATGGTTGAGGACGGATAAGGTTAAAATGATGGTTGAGGACGGATAAGGTTAAAATGATGGTTGAGGATGTATAAGGTTAAAAGGATGGTTGAGGATGTATAAGGTTAAAAGGATGGTTGAGGATGTATAAGGTTAAAAGGATGGTTGAGGATGTATAAGGTTAAAAGGATGGTTGAGGATGTATAAGGTTAAAAGGATGGTTGAGGACGTATAAGGTTAAAAGGATGGTTGAGGACGTATAAGGTTAAAAGGATGGTTGAGGATGTATAAGGTTAAAAGGATGGTTGAGGATGTATAAGGTTAAAAGGATGGTTGAGGACGTATAAGGTTAAAAGGATGGTTGAGGATGTATAAGGTTAAAAGGATGGTTGAGGACGGATAAGGTTAAAAGGATGGTTGAGGTTAAAAGGATGGTTGAGGATGGATAAGGTTAAAAGGATGGTTGAAGAGGGATGAGATTGGTTTGTGTTAAAAGGAGCAGGTTGGCATTTATTGTCATGAATATTGCCCTGAAAGCAGCTCTGCAGTGGTCACTTGCTGGCACAGCCACAAAGTCATAACACCTGATTTCAAACCTAACCATAACCATAACCCTGTTAACCCTAATGCCTAACCCTAACCTTACATTAAGACCAAAAAAATAATTTCTGTTTTCATACATTTTTACTATCTAGTCAATTTTGACTTTACAGCTGGCCCATCTAGCGGAGATCGCTCAGTTCTGCTTCCAGGGCAAGATTCAGGACAATAAACATCCATCTGCTTTTAAAATGAGGGTTGAGGATGGATGAGGTTGGGTTTGGTTGGGTTAGAAAGATGTTTGAGGATGGTTGAGGTTGGGTTAAAAAAAGGGTTGAGGATGGTTGAGGTTGGGTTGGGTTAGAAAGATGTTTGAGGATGGTTGAGGTTGGGTTAAAAAGACGGTTGAGGATGGTTGAGGTTGGGTTAAAGACAGTGTTCTCTCACCATTCTCCCAGTTGAGGTATTTGAGCGGGGAGGAGTCAGCCCACTGCCAGCCTCCGGTGATGTCCAGGTCATTCAGACCGATCCACAGAGCAGCACTGTAACCAGTCAGCAAACCTACAGCAGCGGGGAGAGACTTCTCTTAAAAACATAAGATGTTCTCATATAAACAGAGGCAAGATCACACTCCACCTCTTTAAAACTATTAGAGAAGAGGCGAGTTGAGAAAAGACGGTAACCCTTGATTGTAAGGTATGCTTTTAAATGGCTTATACACGCTTAATACATAGTTGTTTACCAGCAATGTCTAATACCAGTTCACAACAGACCTATAAACACATTTCCATCAAACCGAGAATAAGGAAGAAAAGCGTTCCAGTGTTGTAGCATAGAGGACTGCGTTTTAGACTCTCCTCTGGTCTCCTACCGTTGATGTAGGTCTGCTCATGCAGCTTGGTGACACTGAGCAGGTCAGCCCCCTGCTGTTGGCAGCTGATGCGAGCCTCGCTCCATGACAGGGTGGCCTGGAAGTTGAACTGGTAGCAGCTGTCTGTCAGGGGGTCTGTGTCCCAGAACGTCTCACAGTCATTGCCTGGGAGGGGGAGGGAGGGAGTGGGAGAGAGAGGGGAGGGGAGGGGAGGGAGAAACAGAGATCATTGCAAGGGGAAAATAGTCCTAGAGAGAGAGACATAGAAAGAGTCTGTGGTGCGTGTGTGTGTGTGGGGGGTGTGGAGGAGGTGGAGGGAGAATATAACTGTGTGAGACGGTGACTCACTCTTAACAGGACAGAAGCCCCAGAGTTCGTCCTTGCCATAGTCGAAGGTGGTGGCACACCACAGGTGACCGTCCTCTCTGCCAATACTGGTGCAGTTGTGGAACCACTGGCTATCGTACATGAAGGGCAGGTAGCAGGGCCGACCGTGAGAGTTCCCCTGGATAGTATAGATCTCTGCAAAGGCACACGATGGAAAGACTTCAAATCCCAGGATGCACTGGCACTGAAGCACCACTTTCTGTCCCAATTTTTACTGAGCAAGCAAATCTGTGTACTTGGGAAAGACCATCAAAGGTAAACAATAAACCAAAATAGACCAGATAATGGAAAAACAATCTGAAAAATAAATACATCAGGATAAAGCTTTATAAAAACGATATACTGTCTCAAACTAAAAAGTATGCCAGACAAAGTCATTTTCATTTTCACTAGCAAGTGACAAGGGTAGAAAATATACTTTCTCTAAAATAATAAAATATTGAGTTTAGTTTATAAGCAGCTGTTTTAGTTATTTTTTCCAGTCTATTATGAGACTGCCATGTATAAACTAAACTCCATTATTCTTTGAGAGTTGAATGAACTTTATTTTGAATGAAACCTGATCTCCACAGTTTGACAAAATGCCCATGGGTTGCCACGGTAGCCTCTGCATTCCACTGGACAGCGGGGTATGAAGGAAAGGACAGCGGGGACAACTCAAATCAACTCTCCAAGACACGATGGAGAAAGAGAGAGAGCGGGAGAGGGAAGAGAGCGAGCGAGCAAGGATTGAGAGAGAGGGAGAAAGGGAGAAAGAGAGAAAGGGAGAAAGGGAGCGGTAGAGAGAAAGAGCTGTAAAGAAAGGGACTGGAAGGGCGTCTGCGATGTTACCAAAACACACAGAGAACGAGCCAGACCCATGGAAAGTAGGGCATATGTGTTAAAAAGGGGGAAAGGCCTAGAAAGTTCCCTCCCTCCTTCATTTCCCTCTCTTCTCCACCAGTGGCTGGTTCGTGTCAAGCTGCTAGCCTGCTAGCTACACAGCGGGGTGACTAATGTCCGTGGCATTCTTTATTCAGCAGCCTGTTGACTTCACAAAAGCAAGTTGTGCGGAATGGCAGTTAAAAGTTACAAATGCCTTTTGCCTCCCCACAGAAAAAGGAAAGTAAAGAAGGAGAGGAAAGATATAGGAGGAAAGTAAAGAAGGAGAGGAAAGATATAGGAGGAAAGTAAAGAAGGAGAGGAAAGATATAGGATGAAAGTAAAGAAGGAGAGGAAAGAGAGAGGAGGAAAGTAAAGAAGGAGAGGAAAGATATGGGATGGAAGTAAAGAAGGAGAGGAAAGAGAGAGGAGGAAAGTAAAGAAGGAGAGGAAAGATATATGAGGAAAGCAAAGAAGTAGTTTTCTGGACTTAGGTTGTAGGAGATCTGGTTTTAATTGCAGTCAGACAGGCTAGAGACGGTATTTCAAAGACTAAGCCCAGCAGAAAGGCTGTCTGTGCAACTTAAATAATAACATTTGATATCTGCATGAATAATAATACTACTACTAATAATAGTGGAAACAAAGCTTTGCTTCAAAACCACACTGTTATCCCTTCAGTGGGGGGCTTCAACTCCTAGGTCCTACGTAAACACTAACATACGTAGGCTAGAACTGGGTGATATGGACCAAAATCCACATTGTGATAAATTGCCTGAATTGATGCGATGATGATAAATAGAAGGATAGTTTATAACATTAATGTGCAACAAGTTTTTTAAACCTTTCCTTTAAACTACTAACGTACTATGAGTCTGATGGTTGTAGCCATCAACTGTCCCATTAACAATCACCCACATTAACACACTTACTTCATGTCAAACTTCACGTTTCTCTAGTACAGGCTACGTATCATAATGAACGATATCAGCGAAATGCCTGCGATAAGTGATCGGTATGGTCGGTGTCAATCATTTCCGGTTTAATGAGCCAGCTCTACTGTAGGCTATGTGAGGGCAAGGGCATTCCACTGTTTATGTCTTGAGTTTACAAACACAGAGCGAGAGGGCTTTCCTTAGCTATCTTGCTGGCGGACTGCCAGTCAGTCATTCAGTCGACAGAGAGGCCCAGGGCAAAAAAAATTGCAGCATGCGTCTGAACAGATAGAGCTGTACCCTCCTCAACAGTACAACACAGCTGACTAACCCTACCTATCTCTCTGATTTGGTCCTGCCGTACATACCTACATGTACGCTACGGTCACAAGACGCAGCCTCCTAATTGGCCCTAGAATTTCTAAGCAAACAGCTGGAGACAGGGCTTTCTCCTATAGAGCTCCATTTTTATGGAATGGTCTGCCTACCCATGTGAGAAACGCAAACTCGATCTCAACCTTTAAGTCTTTACTTCAGTGGGTCATATGATTGAGTGTAGTCTGGCCCAGGAGTATGAAGGTGAACGGAAAGGCTCTGGAGCAACGAACCGCCCTTGCTGTCTCTGCCTGGCCGGTTCCCCTCTCTCCACTAGGATTCTCTGCCTCTAACCCTATTACAGGGGCTAAGTCACTGGCTTACTAGGGCTCTTTCATACCATCCCTAGGAGGGGTGCGTCACTTGAGTGGGTTGAGTCACTGATGTGATCTTCCTGTTTGGGTTGGCGCCTGCCCTTGGGTTGTGCTGTGGCGGAGATCTTTGTGGGCTATACTCGGCCTTGTCTCAGGATAGTAAGTTGGTGGTTGAAGATATCCCTCTAGTGGTGTGGGGGCTGTGCTTTGCAAAGTGGGTGGGTGGGGTTATATCCTTCCTGTTTGGCCCTGTCCGGGGGTGTCATCGGATGGGGCCACAGTGTCTCCTGACCCCTCCTGTCTCAGCCTCCAGTATTTATGCTGCAGTAGTTTATGTGTCGGTGGGCTAGGGTCAGTTTGTTATATCTGGAGTACTTCTCCTGTCCTATCCGGTGTCCTGTGTGAATTTAAGTATGCTCTCTCTAATTCTCTCTTTCTTTCTCTCTCTCGGAGGACCTGAGCCCTAGGACCGTGCCTCAGGACTACCTAGCATGACTCCTTGCTGTCCCCAGTCCACCTCCAGTTTAAACTGTTCTGCCTGTGATTATTATTATTTGACCATGCTGGTCATTTATGAACATTTGAACATGTTGGCCATGTTCTGTTATAATCTCCACTCAGCACAGCCAGAAGAGGACTGGCCACCCCACATAGCCTGGTTCCTCTCTAGGTTTCTTCCTAGGTTTTGGCTTTTCTAGGGAGTTTTTCCTAGCCACCGTTCTTCTACACCTGCATTGCTTGCTGTTTGGGGTTTTAGGCTGGGTTTCTGTACAGCACTTTGAGATATCAGCTGATGTACGAAGGGCTATATAAATACATTTTATTTTATTTTGATTTGATATTGCAAAATGGCTGACTCCCTTTGCCTACCAGAGTCAAACTGACGTCAAGACTGACCAGAATAACTTGCTCAACTTACACTTCCCTTTATCAGAGAAAGCCAGAAGCAGAAGCTATTCTACTTACCACGATAGCTCCTAGAACAAAGGTCCTGATCGTCCCCAAAGAGCCTCCACTTGAGCCCCTCCCGTAGGGGCTTGACATCCGAGGCCACCACTGAGGAGTTAGCGGAGGGGTTAACAGGGTGTGAGGGTGACGGCAGGTACAGGTTGAGGTTGTCCAACACCTGGGAACAGTACCATGTCCAGCGGACCCCGGGAGGCTCTCTGTCACACGGGTAGACGCCCAGCAGTGAGGCGTCCTCTCTGGAGCTGTAGTTGCCTGTTGTCAGGCCCAGGCACAGAGAGGAGCCTAGGTTGAAGAGTCGGCCCCGGGTCACCCACTTCCACTTCTGGGCATCATCCTCGCAGGACTCGGACAGGGACAGGGAGTGACCCTGCACCCCTAGACAGCCCTGAGCCCCCTCGTGGAAGAACACAAACACATCACCATTCACAGGCTCTGTGGAGAGAGAGATAGAGAAACACAGAGAGAAGGAAGGGCATTCTATGCCATCAAATGGAACATACATTTCAACATACCAATTAGGATCTGGCTAAAAATACTTGAATCAGTCATAGAGCCCATTGCCCTTTATGGTTGTGAGGCCTGGGGTCCGCTCACCAACCAAGACCAAAATGGGACAAACACCAAATTGAGACTCTGCATGCAGAATTCTGCAAAAATATCCTCCGTGTTCAACGTAGAACACCAAATAATGCATGCAGAGCAGAATTAGGCCGATACCCATTAATTATCAAAATCCAGAAAAGAGACGTTAAATTCTACAACCACCTAAAAGGAAGCGATTCCCAAACTTTCCATAACAAAGCCATCACCTACACAGAGAGATGAACCTGGAGAAGAGTCCCCTAAGCAAGCTGGTCCTGGAGCTCTGTTCACAAACAAAAACACACCCCACAGAGCCCCAGGACAGCAGCACAACCAAATCATGAGAAAACAAAAAGATAATTACTTGACACATTGGAAATAATTTATAAAAGAAATAGAGCAAACTAGAATGCTATTTGGCCCTGAACAGAGAGTACACAGCGGCAGAATACCTGACCACTGTGACTGACCCAAACTTAAGGAAAGCTTTGATTATGTACAGACTCAGTGAGCATAGCCTTGCTATTGAGAAAGGCCGCCGTAGGCAGACATGGCTCTCAAGAGAAG
>NC_143033.1:72928628-72983628 GCF_057628025.1 Oncorhynchus mykiss
ATACTTGTCTAAGTTAGCTAGATACTGGCTGGACTCCAGCCACTTTGACTGGAATGTCGGGAAGAAAACAACCTTCCCAAAAAACCCACTGTGGTTTTCTCTCCTACCCACGTCTTCTCCGAGCTTTTCTTTTTCTTCTCCTGCAAGGGGGGTTATGGGGATTGGGAGGTTAAGGTCAGGTGATTCAAAAGTGTGTGCACTGGTGGAGGAGAGAGCGAGGGACGGAAAGGGGGAGAAAGAGAGGAAG
Organism: Oncorhynchus mykiss; assembly: GCF_057628025.1. Classification (NCBI taxonomy): domain Eukaryota; kingdom Metazoa; phylum Chordata; class Actinopteri; order Salmoniformes; family Salmonidae; genus Oncorhynchus; species Oncorhynchus mykiss. Next base: position 72,928,876 of record NC_143033.1, read on the forward strand.
AAAGAGAAGAGAGGGAGAGCAGCTGTGACGTTAAGTGAACACAAAGAGCAAGGAGAAAAAAGGGAATGACCCCAAAACAAACACAAGCCCTCCTCAGTGAATCTAGGTCCAGAGAAGAGTAACAGAGAGAGAGAGAGAGAGAGCGTCAGCATTCCTCCTTCACGGGGCCCTCCGAGGGGCCAGGATGTGGGGAAGGTGGGACAGATCACTGGGCGTTGGACTGAACATAGGGAAAGGGGGGATACCTAGTCAGTCGCAAAACCGAATGCATTCAACTGAAATGTGTCTTCCGCATTTAACCCAACCCCTCTGAATCAGATGGCTCTGGTATGGGTGTACTTGAGTCCACACACAGAACAGGGGTCCTGGCCTGTAGCACAAAAACCTCCTCAAGTCATCTAATCAGTCCACTGTAGCTCTCTCACAGAACTAGCAACACCGCCCTTGCAGCACTACCAACACTAAAACGACGGAGAATCTCCATAAAAAGAGTCCCCACAAAGTCGTTATAAAGCAGAACTTCAATCGGTGTACAGCACTAGCTTTTCTCAGACTCACTCAAACTCTGTTGCAAAGTTGTTGAGAAATAATAGTCAGCTTGTGGCCTTGGACGGCTTCCAGATGCTGCAAAGGCAGAAGTTACTAAACACAATGGCTGAGTGGTTCCACAGAGCTGTGAGCTTCCACTGGCAGTGCTTTGTACAGTGTAATCAGATATAATTACCAGCTAGCGCTGACTGCTGCAGAGATCTCACTGTAGCACCATGTCGTTAGTCCTGTTTACTGTCCACTAATTGTGACGCAATAAAGATTCAGGAGTCAAAATACTTTTTTCTCACATGGTAATGGTGCGCCTCTGGAAAAATCTTTACTATGCACTCTTAGAATTTTTTTACTTGTATTATTTATTTAACCTTTATTTAACTAGGCAAGTCAGTTAAGAACAAATTCTTATTTACAATGACGGCCTAGGAACAGTGGGTTAACTGCCGTGTTCAGGGGCAGAACAACAGATTTTTACATTGTCAGCTCAGGGATTCAATCTAGCAACCACTAGGCTACCTGCCGCAAGATGCAGTGCCTTTGACCGATGCGCCAATGCGCCACTCCAGGTATAACTATTTTGGGTTCCATGTAATACCCTCTGTGGGAAGGGTTCTACATGGAACCCAAAAGGGATTCTTCAAAGGGTTCTCCTATTGGGACAGCCAAAGAACCCTTTTTGGTTATAGATAGCACCTTTGTCATTGAAGTAAAAGAATGAGGGGCAGGTTCCATGAGTTTATAATTTCAGACTCCGATTGAAATGAAAAACCTTTCCATGGACTCATTTCTCTCTAGGGAAGTCATTGTCTGTCATTTCCATTAAACAGCATGTGTTCAATAACCTTGCTACAGTTAGTCAAGCACGCTCTACAGTTCTCCAACAGCAAAGACAATCTGAGTCCTGTTAATGTCATACCGTATGGACCCTGTAGAACAGAAAGTTCAGCAAAGTCGCTGTCTTTGATGCCTCTCAATTCAAGGATCTTTCTTACCTTGTGGTCCATGCCAAAACATTTAGCAGTGCTCCCAGCTACCCCGGTCTGAAAATCCAACCCTTCTATATGTTCTTTTAACGGGCTCTTCTCTGCCGTGACAGGCAATCCACCCCAGCTGCGTGCAAATTAAGGGTTCAACTTTGCCCTTCCCAAATTGTCAGAACACTGTACAGAACACTGTACAGAACAATGAATTCATTTTGGACATCTACAGCGCTGGCTTAACTTCTTGGTGACAGGGGGGCAGTATTGAGTAGCTTGGATGAATAAGGTGCCCAGAGTAAACTGCCTGCTACTCTGTCCCAGATGCTAATATATGCATATTATTAGTAGTATTCTAAAACTGTTTGAATGATGTATGTGAGTATAACAGAACTCATATGGCAGGCAAAAACCTGAGAAAAATCCAACCAGGAAGTGGGAAATCTGAGGTTTGTAGTTTTTCAACTCTTTGCCATTCCAATATACAGTGTAAATTGGGTCATATTGCACTTCCTAAGGCTTCCACTAGATGTCAACAGTCTTTAGAACATTGTTTCAGGCTTCTACTGTGAAGTGGGGGCGAATGAGAGGGGATTGAGCCAGGTGTCTGGCAGAGTGCCACAGGCTCTGACGCGCGGTCATAAGAGAGTTGGCTCTCGTTCCATTGCTTTTCTACAGACAATGGAATTCTCCGGTTGGAACATTATTGAACATTTATGATAAAAACATCCTAAAGATTGATTCTATACTTAGTTTGACAAGTTTCTACGGGCTGTAACGGAACTTTGTGAACTTTTCTTCTTTTTTTTTTTTACTTTTCTGAACACACGTTTGGATTTGTTTACCAAACGCCCTAACAAAAGAAGCTATTTGGACATAAATTATGAACTTTATCGAACAAATCAAACATTTATTGTGGAACTGGGATTCCTGGGAGTGCATTCTGATGAAGACCATCAAAGGTAAGTGAATATTTATAATGCTATTTCTGACTAATGTTGACTACACAATATGGCGGATATCTTTTTGGCTGCTTTGTTTTCTGAACGCTGTACTCAGATTATTGCATGGTTTGCTATTTCCGTAAAGTTTTTTTAAAATCTGACACAGCAGTTGCATTAAGGAGAAGTATATCTCTAATTCCATGTATAACACTTGTATTTTCATCAACATTTATGATTAGTATTTCTGTAAATTGATGTGGCTCTCTGCAAAATCACTGCATGTTTTAGAACTACTGAACATAACACGTCAATGTAAAATGAAATTTTTGGATATAAATATGCACTTTATCGAACAAAACATACATGTATTGTATAACATGAAGTCCTATGAGTGTCATCTGATGAAGATCATCAAAGGTTAGTGATTCATTTTATCTCTATTTGTGCTTTTTGTGACTCCTCTCTTTGGCTGGAAAAATGGCTGTGTTTTTCTGTGAGTTGGTGGTGCTTTCGCTGTAAAGCCTTTTTGAAATCAGACACTGTGGCTGGATTAACGAGAATTGTATCTTTAAAATGGTGTAAAATACTTGTATGCTTGAGGAATTTTAATTATGTGATTTTTGTTGTTTTGAATTTGGCGCCTTGCACTTTCACTGGCTGTTGGTGAGGTGGGACGCTACCCCAGAGAGGTTAAGCCGGATGCTCTGAAGTAAGCAGCACTGCTTCCAGTGGTGTGTGATTTCCTTGACAAGGCTTACATGACGATGGTTTTGGCCATGCTAACACTTGGCTTAGCAACACTTACGACAGTGTGGTAAGAGGAGTTTTTAGGAGACATAAATGTTATTAAAAGCAGCCTAATGTCATTTTGTCTTTTGTCATGATGAGAATCAGAGCCACAACAAAAGGAATGTTGGTTTTCTGTGGCTACCAAGGCAGTAAAACTGAGACCACCTATTAGACCTTGATGACTAATTTCCCACAGGACATGACTAGTACCCAACAAGCTGGGCACTGATGTTACTGATGTGAAGTAGAAGCTCTAACTTCTCAAAGTGTTCACACCTGGGCCCTGCAGCTGTGTTTGAAGTGTTGGTTCAACCTCAGACGGCTCTGCTGAGTAAAAGACAAACTTCAAATGTAATTCCAGAAGCGGATTTGAAAGTGTTTGATGTGAATACAGTAAAGCACAGATCAACAGCTTCACCAAATGTTGACTAAAGTTAAACCTTGGGAAAGTACAACCAGAACAACACCCATCTAGCCTGATCCCTCCTCTCCCTCTCTCCCACTCCCTGCCCCGTCACCCTGCTCAGACCAATGCCAGTTTCCTGCTGCAAAAGAGAGCGGCTTAAACCTGCAGCCAAGAACAACGGAACATGAGGAGCCAAGAGCAGAGAGTTTGATGTTCCCAGAACCGCCTTCTTCTCCTCCAACTCTGGCTGGTGTGTTGATGAGGTCTCTCTGGGCGTGGGGGTGTGAGCAGGGCACCGGAGCTGGAGCACAGAGGTCCAGTGGAGGCCGAGGTACATGAAACAAAGGTGACTGACTTGATCCACACTGAGGTGAGACGTACTGGAGAGATGGAGGCAATGGGACTGGGAACCACATTGGGATATAAATTTGAAATAACAAATATTTTACTCCCATAGATGTAGAAGCAAAATTGAGTAAAAGTGTGGGTGGATGTTATTGGATAAGAACAACAATGATGATAGATTCTGGTCTCAGGTTAAAGACCCCCAGGTCTAGATGAAGGTGTGGTTGTGGGACCAAAGGATTGTCTTTGAACCTTTTTCTTATTTTGACAGATGTTTGCGATGAAAGGGGACACTTGTTTTACGGGTAAGCTTTATAAAACAGAACATCTCCTTGTCCAGTAAAAACAGCAACCAACAAATAGACAGGACATTCCAGCCTGTTAGTGTGTTTGTTTCTATTTCTTTTAAGACGGTCCAGGCCAGCCTCTGAAACTGCTGGAGCGGTGGTAGGCCCACTCCCAGCAAACATCTCAGTGGGAGGGGAGGAGAAGCAGCAGTGAGTGGGTGGGATTTATTAGGGGCTGATCAGCCCTTTAGAGGGTGGTTGGGTGGGATTTTTTTAGGGGCTGATCAGGCTGTTGGCTTCCTGCTTTCTGTACAGTTCGAGTCCAAAGACACAGGGGTGGTACCTGAAATTCCTCCATGATCCTAAAGGTAAGACCGAGCCCCAGGAGATAGGGATTGTTCTGAAACCTGTACACCCAGGTAGACCTCAGGGTGTGAATAAGTGTCTAAAAGACAGAATAAATAGGTATGATGGAAAACAAGAATGAAAGCATGTGAATGAGAGATCTGCATTGCCTTTGCAGTTGGCAAACAAACCCAGTACCATCCACACTGCAGGTGTAACAGCTAGACACCACAATATATCTGGCCCTACGTGACATTGTATTGAGAGCTGACACAACTGTGCTTTTAGAGAAATCACACAGAAACCAAAAACAATGACTGTAATAACACAGTAATAACAGAACCTGGTGAATTACAGTATATGATCTTCTTATTGACTTCATCACCTTAAATCATCATACTCAGCTTTGTTGATACTGTTTTCCCTCCCTTGTTCTAACTGAACTAATTCTGGCCGCATTACACACAATGTACAATGTATGTTCTGGTGTAGACCTCAGTATCAAAGAACTGAATAGATCATGTTGAAAGTTCAATTCCCTCTGAAGGTGTGATATAGGACCGGCCAAGTAAATATAAGTTATATTTCCACATGGGAGGAACTGAGAATTTCATTGAAGAAAAAAAACGAGTTTTTAGTTTGGCCCACCTCCAAAGTTGTTCACAATATCAAGTTGGTTACTGGGCCTACTTTGTCTTCATTTCAGAGAGACAGTGGAATAACTTTTATAGCCTAGTGTCATCCGTCTTCATTCATGGATTATTTATTTTTTTAACCTAGATTTAATCTCTACAAATCGACCCATAGCATGCCTAGGAGTAAGGCAGGTCAGTGTTCAAAAGAGAGGTCACTGTCGTGTCCATAGGCCTACACGGTACACGGGGACGGAGAAGAGATGGACGTAACTGTATAACAGGATGTAAAGGTCACATCTGCCCCCGAGGTGGCATATATATGCAACGCGTCAGTCCCATACCAGTTTACAAAGGAAGGACACGGGTGTGGGACATATCTACCATTTTACATTTCCAAAGAAGATGCGGAAGGAAGTATCTACAGGTATATTAGAACTTCACTTCAAGTTTCCAAACGAGAAACCCCCCCCCCCCTCCCCCCCTCCCCCACCAACACACACACACACACACACACATCTGGTTCCACTCAGAATTCGGACTTTCGTGGCATTCCAATGCATCAGTGAAGTTCGGATAAAAAGTACCCGTAAAATCCCACCAGGTCTTCCCCCCCCCCCCCCCAAAAAAAAAAAACGAAATAAGTTTTAGGTGGATATTCAGACATGCAATAACAAAGAGTCTGCAACTCTCGGTCTCCAGAGTTTTCCTTGAATGAAAAGCCGAGAAGCATTCGACAGCAACATATTGATCTTACCTGAAACGCTGCTGTTTAGTTCCAGACTAAAGATGAATAAATATAAAGTGCATTTGTAAAAGTGAAGGCAATTTTTCCATGTTCTCCTCGAATTCTTTTTTCGGTCGCAGCGTGGCATGCCCACTATTGCTCAGCAAACTGTAAATCGGAGCAATTTATGGAGAGCTTTCCTTTCGGGACGGATGGGTAGAGTGGTGGTGGGTATGATGGGTTGCAGATGAGAGGAGGAGTAGAGTGGGCTCTGTGTCTTTTTAGTGCGTCATTAAAACTGAAGTTAGCAGACGCGTTGGGTCTGCGTCACCATACTCTAGCCCGCCTCACATTCACACACAGTTGTGCACAAACTAGATGCACCGTATTGCAGATATGCAACACTATGTCAGAATCTCAGAATCTCAGACATGCAACATTATTACCTTGCATTTTCTTGAGATCCGCCCGCTGTTACATTGTAACAACATCCCTGCTTGTGATACGTTACATGCTGCAAATATGTAGCCTATCTCGTCTAGGCCTATTTGTGTCCTTCAAAATAAGGTATTGGTAGTACAGATATAATATATATATATATATATATATATATATATATATATATATATATATCTGATAAATCTGTAATATATACAGTGCCTTGCGAAAGTATTCGGCCCCCTTGAACTTTGCGACCTTTTGCCACATTTCAGGCTTCAAACATAAAGATATAAAACTGTATTTTTTTGTGAAGAATCAACAACAAGTGGGACACAATCATGAAGTGGAACGACATTTATTGGATATTTCAAACTTTTTTAACAAATCGAAAATTAAAAAATTAGGCGTGCAAAATTATTCAGCCCCTTTACTTTCAGTGCAGCAAACTCTCTCCAGAAGTTCAGTGAGGATCTCTGAATGATCCAATGTTGACCTAAATGACTAATGATGATAAATACAATCCACCTGTGTGTAATCAAGTCTCCGTATAAATGCACCTGCACTGTGATAGTCTCAGAGGTCCGTTAAAAGCGCAGAGAGCATCATGAAGAACAAGGAACACACCAGGCAGGTCCGAGATACTGTTGTGAAGAAGTTTAAAGCTGGATTTGGATACAAAAATATTTCCCAAGCTTTAAACATCCCAAGGAGCACTGTGCAAGCGATAATATTGAAATGGAAGGAGTATCAGACCACTGCAAATCTACCAAGACCCGGCCGTCCCTCTAAACTTTCAGCTCATACAAGGAGAAGACTGATCAGAGATGCAGCCAAGAGGCCCATGATCACTCTGGATGAACTGCAGAGATCTACAGCTGAGGTGGGAGACTCTATCCATAGGACAACAATCAGTCATATATTGCACAAATCTGGCCTTTATGGAAGAGTGGCAATAAGAAAGCCATTTCTTAAAGATATCCATAAAAAGTGTATTTTAAAGTTTGCCACAAGCCACCTGGGAGACACACCAAACATGTGGAAGAAGGTGCTCTGGTCAGATGAAACCAAAATTGAACTTTTTGGCAACAATGCAAAACGTTATGTTTGGCGTAAAATTCAACACAGCTCATCACCCTGAACACACCATCCCCACTGTCAAACATGGTGGTGGCAGCATCATGGTTTGGGCCTGCTTTTCTTCAGCAGGGACAGGGAAGATGGTTAAAATTGATGGGAAGATGGATGGAGCCAAATACAGGACCATTCTGGAAGAAAACCTGATGGAGTCTGCAAAAGACCTGAGACTGGGACGGAGATTTGTCTTCCAACAAGACAATGATCCAAAACATAAAGCAAAATCTACAATGGAATGGTTCAAAAATAAACATATCCAGGTGTTAGAATGGCCAAGTCAAAGTCCAGACCTGAATCCAATCGAGAATCTGTGGAAAGAACTGAAAACTGCTGTTCACAAATGCTCTCCATCCAACCTCACTGAGCTCGAGCTGTTTTGCAAGGAGGAATGGGAAAAAATGTCAGTCTCTCGATGTGCAAACCTGATAGAGACATACCCCAAGCGACTTACAGCTGTAATCACAGCAAAAGGTGGCGCTACAAAGTGTTAACTTAAGGGGGCTGAATAATTTTGCACGCCCAATTTTTCAGTTTTTGATTTGTTAAAAAAGTTTGAAATATTCAATAAATGTCGTTCCACTTCATGATTGTGTCCCACTTGTTGTTGATTCTTCACAAAAAAATAGTTTTATATCTTTATGTTTGAAGCCTGAAATGTGGCAAAAGGTCGCAAAGTTCAAGGGGGCCGAATACTTTCGCAAGGCACTGTATATATATAACACAACCACACTCAGTTTAGTAGCCTATATATATATATTACACCTATAGACACTTGATTTCGCTTATTTTAAAACGACAGTAGAGATTGAAAACATAAATGATTTTACTAGATTCTGACACATAGAATCATTCCCCAAAGCAGAAGTGGGGTGACAGTTATGGACACAGATCATCCAAGTGAGATTGCAACAAGAAACAGTTTTACTTCCCATTCCAAAACCAGAGACCAAAAGCCAACTCATAAATATGTGTAAAAAATACTAAAGTGATGGCTTTTTGGCCTCCACAATTCTGGATTATTTCATTATCACCGTATTGCTGTCCCTTCCTCGTGAATCAATTAAACTGCCATGGTGCACATATTCACCCCTGGAAGGATTCTGTGTTGGGGATTGGTAGTGGTGGATGTTGGGGAGAGTGGAAACAATCCAATGTCAATCTGTTGGGAAATGCAAGAATGATGCATCAATCAGAACAACTTTACATTGGTGGATAATGTGGGTGTGTGTGTACAATCTGCACAAGTAGCCTAAAAGTTCAAAGCTGGTGTCACCGATGTGTTGTCTTCATCCTCTCTCTTGTGAACACAGTCATTGTTGGACCATTAGCAGTATGCATGGCTCAGGGCCCTGTCTGTCTCCCTCTCCACTGATCATTATTGATCTGTGGCTTTGGCAGTGCACTGCACACAACCACACTCAGTTTAACACACATTTGAAACAACGTGCGAATGCACCGTGCACGGTAGTAGCCTACCCACAGAACTAGATTGACAGCTGACCCCCTCAATTACTATCTTTATGGCCTACCCATGCAATTTATATCAGTGTGGTTCAATGGTAGAGTGATCTTCGCTCATGGCATCAATTCAGCACTACGTGAGCCCAATCATTCATTCAATAATGTGACTGTTGTGTAATATAGATAATTACTTCAGGGGCTCTCAAACTTATTTTTGGCCGGGGACACCTTTTGTGATAGCAAATTCATCGGGGACCCCCTCATAATCAGAACACAACTGGAGTGAGATAAAAAATAGCATACAAAGAGTTCTACTATGACTTTGGCAGTGCAAACCATTTTAAAGGTCCATCTCCTGGCATCGGAGAGAACATTTCTTGTTGTTGCGGTTTTCTCTCTTGAGGCAGAGAGAAAACATTGCAGTTTTAAAGCTTAAATTACAGTGCATTTACATAAAATAAAATTAGGATGGAGTTGATAATTGGTGGAGTACTGTGGATGCCAATATCCAGGCCCATGTTGCCCAGGGTTAATTAAGAACATCATTTGTAGATCAATCATGTTACATTGTATTACACCCTCTTAACTTATTCTACAGATCTCTTGGCCAAAATTAATTCAATCTGTTTGTAATATTCATTAAAAAAATGGAATGTAAAATTTACAGTGTATAGAGAGATTTTGAGATCTGACCGCGGACCCCCTTCAGTACCTCAAGGTCCGTGGACCCCATTTTGAGAACCCCTGGGGAGTATAGACGGGTTGGATGTTTAGCAACAAAACTTAACACATAAGCATATATGGGGCAAAACAGACAGGGCTGGCTTAGATTGTTGACATGTAAACTATATTTTGTCTCAAAATGTTTATTGAAAACAAATACATTTGCACAAGGAGCACTTGTCTCTCAAATACATCATCACAGTTGTTGGTTAGCTAGCGAATTTGAGCCATATTAGCATAGACATTAGTCAAAACACCTCAACACAGTATCAACAAGGTACAACGATTCCCCACATGGTTGTTAGCTATTTGAATCATACCACCACATAGCCTTCTGCCTCATCGACACGTCCAGTCTCATGGTGTTGTCAGCCAACCTGTCTTTAGGTTATTCAAACTTCTCCATCAGGTTTGGTTTCCCCCATTTTGTTAAATTCATTTTATATTTGTCATTTAGCTGACGCTCTTATCCAGAACAACTTACAGGAGAAACTAGGGTTAAGTGCCTTGCTCAAGGGCACGTTGACAGATTTCTCACCTGGTCGGCTCTGGGATTTGAACCAGCAACCTTTTGGTTACTGGCCCAAAGCTCTTAACCGCTGGGCTACCTGCCGCCCTTTCAAAGATTTTCTTGATTATTTTAGTTCTTCCTCGATAGACCTTCTCCAGCTGTTCCTGGGTCTTCCTGGTTTCCGTTTTCCCCTGCAACCTCCAGGTTACAAATAATAAATATTACATAAGTGTGCCGTGTTGTTGATGTAGAGAAATGAGCTTGCCGAGCCTTCTGAGAGTAAACAACCCAACCAGAACTAACACCCCCACAAACACTCAGATCGCACAGTTTAACCAATAGTATTTAATGGGTTATGCAATTCTCTGCTAAGGCCCAATCTCCTCCCAACAGTACAATGAGTAAACCAGTCCCTTGCATTTTATTGGCAAAAAATTCATTAAAACAGACCTAAATAAATATGTTTTTATGAAGGGAATTACTAAAATGAGAATAGGGCAAAAAAAAATGAAAGAAAAATTTAAAAACCACCAATTGCTTTTTTTTCCTTAAAATTGGGAAAATGTAAGTAACAATTCTTTAAAAAAGGGACCATTCATTAGTTTTCCACATCATATATCATGTAACACAACTAGAACCAATATAAAAACTGCAGCGGAACAGTGCCACCATCTGGAAGTCTTAAGCTTTGGTCACAGGATTTAAAACAGACAGGGGGGGTGGGTATGCCTCCATTCAAAAACTACCTGGACCCAGGAGAGTGGCTTAAATTAATGAACGCCATAGGTCTTGTTCAGGTACAGTCTAAAGGCAGGCTAGACTGGTACTGTCAGTCAGGGGAGGGGGTTGGATGACAACCAAAGCATTTATCAAAAGGAGAACCCAGAGCATCTGGGTCGACTCCGAGGCATGGTGGGTGGGTGTGTGTGTGTGTGTGTGTATGAGATGGAAAACAGAGTCTTCCAACAGTCCCTTCCATTTCTCAAAGCTAATGCAGCCCTGTTCCATTCTTTCAATCTTAAAATGGTTGAATTTTCCCATTTCTCCTCAGCTCAGTGCCATGTCCCCCTCCACACTGTGGGGGGACCCTAGGGCTTTGACCCCCAGAACAACACCACCCCTCAGGGGAGGGAGAGACAGGGAAGCTGGGTGGGTGGACATGGAGGGCTCCAGGTTGGAACACTGATTACCCCACCTCTCTCCCCTCCACCTCATCCAGGATTCCTCAAGCTCCCCCTGCCTGCACCCCAGAGGTTTCTCTGGGGTGCTGAGCCCATGGTGGGACATAACAGGATGGGAAGTGATGAGGGGGCTGAATCAGGCAGCCACCCCCACCTCCACCTTCCACTCAGGTCAGTCAGTTCGTAGTGAGATAGATAGTGAAGGCTCAGTTTGAGGCGCTGCTGTTGGAGGAGCTGGAGGTGGAAGGTATAGCCGTGCCAGAGGCCCCGGACGTGGCCACAGACTTGCGGATGTGAGGCATGAGGAAGGGGTCACTGGCTAGCTGGTGCACATCGATACGGTCCTCCTTCCGGTAGACCAGACAGCGCCTTATAAAGGCCTGGAGAGAGATAAGGAGGGGACATTTAGAGACGTTGTGACAGGATAATAATTTGTGCACAGAGCAGAAAAGGATGAATGTGTAAAGTAACAGACCAATGAAAGAGGGATGGAGAAACAACACCAGGTGAGGAAGAATTTAGGGAATGGACTAACAAATGACAGAAAGTTGAGGGAAGGACAGACAGAAAAGTAGTACCTTAGCTTCTGGGGTGACCACTGGTTTGGGGGGAAACTGAACCTCTGTTGCCTTCAGTATGGTGTTCTCCTGCAGGATGTCCTGTTGAGACTGGTTATGGCCAAAGGGCTGGAGGGGAAGACAAAGAAAGAGAAAAAAGGCTAAAGTTAGCAACACAAAACATCCTCATCTCTTAAATGGAATATAAAGAGCATGAATACAATTCTGAGAGGAGTGAGTAGTGTGTGCGTGCTTGCATTACCTTGCGTCCGTACAGAGCCTGGTAGAAGATGACTCCCACTGACCACACGTCCACCTTGTTGGAGATTTTAGGAGGCTCTTTACCCACCACAAAGCATTCAGGGGGAAGGTACCTGCAGGGGAAGATCATTGCTTAGAGCAACACTCTTTCCACAATAACAATCATCCAAACAAGATAGTCATTCTATTGTTCTAGTTTGTGCGGCGCCTCACCAGTAGGTCCCTGCACCCTGCGAGGTCAGCTCCATCCCATCCACTGAGTTGTAGCTGTCGTCGTCCATGATCTTGGACAGGCCGAAGTCGGTGATCTTGATCTCCCCACAGGCTGTGCCATTCACCAGGAGGATGTTGCCTGAGGAAACGACAAGTCAGAGGTCAAGACAAAAGTTCACAATGAACATGAAGGACATTTCTCTGTAATATACTGGCATGGCTGGTTTATAAATTGGTCTAACGACATGCCACGTTCGAATTGTCTACAGACAAGTTTCGCTGGTCAAAACAACATTTCATTTATACTCCGGTGGAATGTCTAAAGACAGACACTGAGACTTTTCGGTTTTCTTGTTGCAGACAGATAAGTGTGTTGTCATGGTTACCTGACTGCGACAGCAAAGAGACAAGTTAAACAAATTATCCGGTAGAATGCCCTGCATTTATTACGTCACATACACAACAGTAAGCTATTTTCTTTAATTAACTCGACATTACCTTGAAGAATTATCTTGTTGGGAGTTTATTTTCCTGTAATAATTAATAAAAATGTACTAAAAAAGGAAGCCTAGTGGTTAGAGCGTTGGGCCAGTAACCGAAACGGATGGGTTTATTGGTGTTAAAATACACCAGTTATGCTTTTTGGATCACCAGGCTGCTGTCAAGCATATCATAACAACAACGACAAGTTTAATGTCGGACGAGAATAGAACGTTCATGATGTCACTGCGACAACAGTCTACAGACTGTCGATGTCGATAGACCAACTGTAAACCAGCCTTAAGAGTCAACTGAGTGAAAGGTATCTTTTATCTTGTCTCGTTTTAGTCTGCTGTCGTCGTTTCAACTTGCGTAACATGTAGAGTACCAGTCAAAATGACACACCTACTCATTGCAGGGTTTCTTTATTTTACCATGTTCTACATTCTAGAATAATAGTGAAGACATCAAAACTATGAAATAACACATATTGAATCATGTAGTAACCTAAAAAAAAAAAAAAAGTTAAACAAATCCAAATATATTTTATATTTGAGATTCTTCAAAGTAGTCACCCTTCGCCTTGATGACAGCTTTGCACACTCTTGGCATTCTCTCAACCAGTTTCATGAGGTAGTCACCTGGAATGCATTTCAATGAACAGGTGTGCCTTGTTAAGGGTTAATTTATGGAATTTGTTTCCTTCATAATGCGCTTGAGCCAAATCAGCTGTGCCGTGACAAGGTAGGGGTGGTATACAGAAGATAGCCCTATTTGGTAAAAGACCAAGTCCATATTATGGCAAGAACAGCTCAAATAAGCAAAGAGAAACGACAGCATCCCGCAGCGATACGCCATCCCATCTGGTTTGTGCTTAGTGGAACTATCATTTGTTTTTGAACAGGACAATGACCCAAAACACCTCCAGGCTGTGTAAGGGCTATTTGACCAAGGAGAGTGATGGAGTGCTGCATCAGATAACCTGGCCTCCACAATCACCCAACCTCAACGCAATTGAGATGGCTTGGGATGAGTTGGACCGCAGAGTGAAGGAAAAGCAGCCAACAAGTACTCAGCATATGTGGAAACTCCTTCAAGACCGTTGGAAAAGCATTCCAGCTGAAGCTGGTTGAGAGAATTCTAAGAGTGTGCAAAGCTGTCAACAAGGCAAAGGGTGGCTACTTTGAAGAATCTCAAATATATGTTGATTTGTTTAACTTTTTTGGTTACTTCATGATTCCATCCATATGTGTTATTTCATTGTTTTAATGTCGTCACTATTATTCTACAATGTAGAAAATAGTAAAAAATAAAGAAAAACCCTGGAATGAGTAGGTGTCCAAACTTTTGACTGGTTCTGTAAGTGATGGCACCAGTGTTGACCTGATACTAATATCACAGTGTAACTGCTGCCATGCTAGTGTCCGTGCGATCTGCTGTGTGTACCCACCAGGTTTGAGGTCGTAGTGGATGATGGGTGGGCGGATCTCGTTGAGGTACTTGAGGGCGTTGACCATCTGCATGATGATGGAGCGGCCCTCCTTCTCCGACATCAGCTTGTGCTGCTTCAGGTAGAAATCCAGGTCGTTCCCCTCACAGTACTCTAGAACCGTACAGAACCTGGAACACAACAAGAGAGAGAGAGGATGTGGTACTGTTTAACTCCAGAACCTAGAAAAACGAGAGTGGAATCAACTGTGTGGTACTGTTTTAGTTTAGAAACCGAACAGAGCCTGTTCCACAACGAGAGACAAAGGAACCGACTGAGGTACTGTTTCAAAACAGTAGGATAGAGTTGAATGAAAGAAATAACACCGGAACTAGAAACCCCCCAAAATCTCACGTTCTATTCCAAAGATGTGTTGGATATGTTCTGTTGCTCTTTTGGGGAGGGGGAGACTTACGAGTCTGTGTCGAGTGAAAAGTAGTCGTAGAGTTTGACTATCCGTGGGTGGTCCAGCTCCTTATGGATTCTATACTCTCGACATGCGTGTCTGAAACAGAGACCACGTTAAACTCCAATGTTAAAACCAAAGTGCTTTTGTTACCCGAATCACTCTGAGAAAAAAAACATGTCTATGATAAGAAAAAGGGAACTCACTTGTGGTAGTTCTCTTTCTTCTCATCCCTCCAGTTCTTGTTCAACTGGTGGATTTTGACTGCGACGTATCTCTGCTCCGTTAGGTCAAAGGCCTTCAAAACGTGAGAGACGTGACATCAATTACAAATAAATGATTATATCACATCCATTATTCTTTATCATATTTGAGAAAAACCTGCCACCAACATGAAACCGTATGAAAAATTGGCACAGACTTAAAAAATGGATTCAGGTGAACATCAAAAGTTCATCATTATGAGAAAACCTTTAGACTATGTAGTCGCTATACTTAGTTCAATGGGTATACAACTATGCATTTGACCATGATGGCAAAAGGTCAGTTCCACTGACTGTTAATGAATGGGCAGAGTGCTCTCACCTTGTAAACTTCACTGAAGCCACCTCGGCCTAGTAAATAGAGCAGTAGGTACCGGTCGTTTAGCGTAGGGTGGTCTTTGAACCTGTTGCGGAAATCAGACATATTTCGATTATAAGTCTAACAGAGAGAACACAAATAAAAGAACACTGGTAGAGAGCACGTACGTGGAGTTATCCTCGTTGTGGATCCTCTTGAGCTCGCGGATGTGCAGGTTCCGTACTCGCTCCAACCTCTCCAGCTCAGCCTGGATCTCTGCCTCCTCCTGCAATACACAGCAAGCTTATTAGCAACTTTTACAGGAACCAACAGATAAACAGTACACAAACTACATACACAAAACATAGAAACATTGCATGTAAAAACAGCACCTTCTTGAGATGGCCCAGTCTTAGTTTGAAAATCTCCTCTTGTTCGTGATACTCGGCCTGCGATAACCTGGAAGAAGAAACTCACCATCATAAACAGAACCAAACCTGTATGCATTTAAACAGAGAGGGGAAGAGGCGGGGTAACGTACGCTTCGCTCTCGGCTCCGTTGGCCTTGCTCTTGCGTTTGTTCTGCTCCAGGCTAAGGGGCGGGGTCTGGGCCATTGAGGGCGGTTTCCTCTTGGCCAGGGCCTTCCTCTGTCTCTCTATGTCCTCTCGCTGGGAGTTGATCCTCTCCTGTTGCCTAGAGACGAGACACAGACAGACACAGAGACAGACAGGAGATGGGGAGGGTC
The DNA here is from genome assembly GCF_057628025.1 of Oncorhynchus mykiss. NCBI lineage: Eukaryota > Metazoa > Chordata > Actinopteri > Salmoniformes > Salmonidae > Oncorhynchus > Oncorhynchus mykiss. Next base: position 72,945,038 of record NC_143033.1, read on the forward strand.
AGTGCTGATGTGAGAGAAAGATATTAAAAACAACAGAGGAGAATAGAGAGGAGGAGCATGAAGGAGGAGAGAATGAGATGCAGAGTGAGAGAGGCTTTTGAGTGACCCTTACTTGATAAGGTTCTGAAAGGCATATCCGTCGGTCCACTGTTCTGTGAATGAGGCACCATGTCGGACGGTGGTGAAGTGACCCAGACGTAGACGATCCTGCATGCTCTTGTCACGACACGCCATCTTCTCCTGCTTCGACTGGGGGGAGAGAACACACACACACGCACATTATACTTGGGGAAAGCTAGTCCTTGGTCAAGAAAATAGACATGGGTTAAGTTATTCTAGACTCCCAAGCCTGTTGTAGGGACAGAGGGAGAACTCACTTTCTCAATCAGCAGCTTCTTGCTCATGGTCACACATTTGTTCAAGCGTTCTTTGTACCGCTCCAGCATCCTCTGCTGCTCATCCAACTGCCTTCTAAGGTCACAGTTCGCCTGAAACAGAAAGGGGCCAAAATCCCATTCATTAATAGTCCTTTTAATGAAACAAAGCCGTTTTAAAATGTAAGACGGTAGTTTCTGAGGAGGTCTGTTCCCATGTCTGGGGCATAATGCTGTCTCATGACGAGGCCAACAACATGTTATTCCATTAGAAGACAGAATGGGAAAACAAGGGCGTGTTGATGGCAGAGGTGTTCCCACCCGCAGTAAGTCATCTATCCTCCCCTCCTTCTTCTCCAGGTCAGAGTTTTTGTTGTTCTCCATAGCAGTTAGCTTCTCTACCGTCAGGTCAGACTGCAGGAGGAGGCGAGAAAGAGAGATGAAGTCAAACAGTCATTAGAGACATGTCATATTATACAGGAGTTATTACAGACATCACCAGTGCTCTGTGAATCTGTACAGAAGGTGCAAGGTAACAGCTACCTGTGTGGCTTTGTGGTTCATGTAGAGGGAGACAGGCTTTAGGGAACAGGATGAGTGCTCTGTGTTGGCTGAACCCATAGAGGATGGGCTGCCCTGCTGCATCTGGGATACAAAGACATCCACACATACCACTAACATCATGTCATGGACCACAGTAACATTCTGCTTTGCATTCAGGTCAGTTTGAAGGGCATGATGGGTTCGTTAGGAACAGGGGGAGAAAAAAAAGATATGGTGAAAAGAGAGGAGGAAAAAGAACAGGGAAGTGAGGGAGCATGCTCACCGTGCCTGGGGGGTTGGAGAGGGAGTGATGTTGTGGGGAGGAGCGGACAACTGGAGGGAGACTCCTGGCAGGACTGGTACCAGGACCGCTACCACCCGCAAACTGACAGATTTAATGGAAAAGTCAGAAGAAGAGCGAAGGAATTGAAAGCTATGGATGCGTTTTGCCAGAAAGTGAGCACACTCACCTCAAAATAATCACTAATTTTCTGTCCCCTTGCTCCTCCTTTCCCTGGAGAAGAGAAAAAAAGGCAGAAAATCTGTGTGACATTGATCTATTCTGACAACAAAATGGCTGCCAGCAAGGCACGACTGAGGTGAAAGAGAGATCACAGAGGAAGGGAGACAGACATCTCACCTTGGCTGCTGTCGTACAGCTCTGCTTTCCTCTTCCTCGTTCTCTGATCGTTGGGCTTTTTCTCTGGGGTCTGTATAAAGAGTAGGAGAAACACATTGTACTTCATGACAGCGGACGATGTCTAAAATATCATATAACAAGAGTGAAAAAATGTATGGCGTCACTGCTATGGGACACTGACCTCCAGCTCTTTGTCACTGAGAGAGCCCACGCTGCACAGGCTCTGATTGGATGACTCATTGTGGCCTGAACCCTGTTCAAAAAACAAACAAACAAACCCACACAATTACACGTCAGACAAAGAGTGGAAGGATATGCCAAGGGCAGGGAGGGACTAAACTTAATTCACAATTAAACCAGGGGTGTGGAAGGGAGGGATAATGCTTTCTGCTTTCATTTGACTGACTGCTTCTCCCCATGGCTACTCTCTGGTGAACAGATAAGGTGAGTGATTGTTTGGGAGAGAAAGAGAGAGCAGAAGAGAGTCGGAGTAGAATAGGCTTGAGCTAATATCATCACCATTCGTCTCCACACTGTGCACCTACCCTATTAATTTGAAATGTCTGTTCCCTAGGTGATGCCTGTCACTCAAATGACTCACTTTTGAATTCACCAGGCTCTGCCATATCAGAGAAATATACTTAGTCATTCTGGGCACATAATGCTGCTCCCTCTAACTAAATTGAACCTGAAATTGCTGAACATCAGACATAACTAATGCAGGTGGGAGTAGGTCTCTCAATCTTTTTCTCCCTCACACTCTCGCCTTTCATTATTTCATCCTCATTCTCGCCAGCCTTGTTCAAACAATTTTGAAATCCTACTACTCAGATAGGGTATTGGAGGGCTTTCAGCGTTTCCCATGTATTCACTTAGTAGTGGCGCAGCTAAATGAAATAATTTCTGTCCATCCTTAAAATGTATGTATAAAATTCTCTCAGCTCCATTGCAAAATTGATAGAATTGCAGGAAATTAGCTGAAAAACAGCACATTTCTCTCTGCCGACAATTCTGGACTGCTTAAACGCTTAAAAGGCAGCTCAGGATGACTGATAGGGAGCAGAGCTACAGGGCTGTTCAAGGTCGAGAGAGACAGGCTGAGCTGCCCTCATATCTTGGGGCTTTCAGACCTATAACACCAGGGCATGCTATATGTCTCTCATCTCTCTCTAGGCTAATACTTCCTTTCTCTCTTTCCCAGTCTTTCCACACACTGCAACTATGTCAGACGGACCCTGGTCAGACGGGGCGGCCGTGGTGTGATGCTTTTAGCGGGAGCCGCCATTTTCTCTGCGACAGCACCGTGCTCTGGGTTCAGTTCTGCCTATGGCTGGCATAGAGCCCAGTCCTGGCTCTGATTCACTCTCTGGGCTCCGGTTCACTTTCCACAAAGGCAGCTCTCTAAGATGGAGTTTACCTCAGCACCACCAGACAGGACCTCTAATCAAAAGCCAGAGAGCTACTGCCATAACATCTGGTCAGGGTTTCTACGCATATGAGGGTGACCGGCATTCATGCCCTTCCCTGCCCCACTTCCCCCCCCTGCCCGTTCCCTTCTTGGCAGCCCTCCGCACTTGCCTATGCAGCCGCCACATCATGAGCCAGTAGGAGAGGATAGCATATCACACCAGCCAACAAACACAGACACACAGCTCTACATTCTCAAGAGAGCGAGAGAGAGGTGGAGGGGGCCAGCCGGTCCCTGGCCAAGCTCAACCAGAAATAGAGAATCAAACAAAGAAAAGGAGAAACAAAGAGAAGGGGTGAGAGAGAGACAAAGATAGATAGTCATGGCCCTAAAGTAAATGTGCAACACTGAGATCCCGTTGTCAGTCCTACATTAGTAGAAAGGGTGGAGCGGCAAAGGAGCAGGACCCTATATAGGCCTCTCTCATCTCCAATGATATAGTGTAGTAGCACAGACCTTAGCCACGCCGACCCCGGTGAAGCGAGCCTCCAGCAGCTCCTGGCGTCGCGGGTCCAGGCTGTGCAGTTCTTCCATCATGGCTGCAGGGACAATGAGCAAGAAACACACAATTTGATATCAGATCTGTTTACTTTCCATAGCACAGACGAACATCATACAGAGTAAGAATACAAGGAGTTGGAAATCCTCTGACAACAGCTTGAGGATTTAGTGACACAACCAGTTCAGGGTTGCCTATAGGTGAATGTGTTGACGCATGCAACTATACATTCGCAGATAATGACTCATGGATAACCTTAGACACACCTGTTTTTTGTTTAAAAAAATCTAAAGTCACCACCACTGATTCCAACACAGAACTTGATCAACAACAACAAATCAAGCAAAGACTAAACAAGCAAGAGCTATGCAGTCTAGTGCTGGCTGACATGGGACATTTCAGCAAATATGGTTTGAAAACTGTGATTACAGTATTGTGATAAGATTAGTGAATCTGATTGAGTCATTTTGCCACATAGCTAACTAGCTAGGCAATGAAGCAGACCGTTTTGGCAAGAAGGGTCAGGCCAGCGACCAACCAACTTGTTAATAGTATATCAAATCAACTAGCTAGCTGACCAAAGAGTACAGGCAGCTTGCCATCATCCACTTGCAGGGGACAAACTACTAACAATGAGAGTAACATGACATAGACATCGTCATGACTCGTGATCATTACATTAGTTGACATGTGTCAATATTTCAGCCCCCCCCCCCAAGCTAAATGCTTGTTAACTAGCTAGTTAACTACAGTAGCTAGCTAACGTCCGACGTTAGCCACCTGGTACTAGTAACTAGCAAGTTGGTCACTTCGTTGGCAAATATGTCTGATAGGTAACTAAAAAACTAAATGTTATGTTTCCAAAATATACCTACTTGTAAAATGGTAAATATATAAATAGATATATATATATATATATATATATATATATATATATATATATGGTAATACATAACTAGTTAGCTAACTAACGTTACTAGGTTAAGGGTGATGGATAGCGACATGTCAAATGTCCGATTAACATGTAACGTTAGCTAGTTAGCTAACGTTAGCTACATGAAAACTGCTGTTTTTCAGGAATATTATGACCCAACCCGAAGTTATGTTAGAAATAAAACATGAATACAGCTCGACCAAGGTTACCTGTTGTAATGATATTTTCCACGGATCCAATCTTTTTTTGTCCAAGATTCTTGTCTCTCTACCTCGACACTGCCAAACGAGGCCTCATCCAAATCCCCGTTCTTCGGTGTTGATTTGTTACCCGTTAGGAGACGAGCGTCTGCTTGGCCCCCCCCAATAACGACGGATAGTTCCCCTCTCGGCCTAGAAGTCCTGGGGTATCCCAAACCCGCCTTTCCGCACTCCCTACACGGGTATCCCCAGGTTCACATTCCTTTCATCAAGGGCCGTACCATGCCTCTTTCGGGGTCTTTATCCCGAACAATGACCATCACTTGCCCTTTTCATCGCGAATATGATCCAACAATGTGGCCTTTATTGTGTTTTAATTTTGTCCTCCAATATATGTTCGGTCTAATTCTGTACTCAATCAGAACAAAGTTGGTGTTCGGCTTCACCTTCCTCGCCCTAGCAAACAATCTGTTACGGAAGTTGTGTTGTTCCGATCATTTCAGTTGAATCTGGATCGGTTCGGTTTCTCATTTTTGGGGGGAATGTAAACAATAATCGGTAAATCTCCCTTTATTCTCGTGAGATTGTTCAAATTTGTCTTTCCACCTTCACCCCAACCACGCCTGCCCCCAAAACCGACTGTAGACCAATTGAAGTCGATTTACAAACTAGCTACATGCAATCTAAAACTGCCCATAAGGTTTCAGGGAGACAGAAATGCAATCACCTTTTGATATGTGAAGTGAAGGCAATTATCAGAAAGGAATCATGTCACAATGATGGGTTTACACAAGGTTTTTTAATCATTTTGAAGTGGTGAATGTAAAAAAAAAAAAGTTTACTCCTACAGCGCAATTTATCTAAAATAATGGATTATGGCAAACAGTCTGTTGAATGTAAACATTAGAATATTGGGTTTCCAGACATTTGTTCAGGTTTCATTAGCTCATCAGCCTTCTCTATATTCTGTTTCTGAGTCATGTCCACCAGTCAGAGATTCATTATCAAAAAGCACCTGGGGGAAACCAGAGCTGTGAAGACAAATGGCTGAGGGAACCCAATAGAAAAACATGTCTAATGCTTTGCACACACATCACCCCTCAATCCATCTCCATAGTGTCCATCATCACAATGGTCTCATGGAGGTATCCCAATTCTATCCCTCCCTCCCAGGGGCTGCAGTCCCACATCTACCTCAGACACTAGTTCAATGATAAGCCACAGTGTTCTCTCTGCTGTTCCTGGCTCACTCCTGTGTCTCTGGTGGTTGAGTATGAGGCTTGCGGTACTTGCATTGGATCCAGACACGGTACATGGTCAGCTGCTTGCCTCTGTTCACCTGCAGCCGCCGGTCCACCATGTTCTGGACCTTCTCCAGACCTGCTTCACTGAAGTAGTCATGTAGCTCATCTGGAGAGAGATGTCATGGAGATATAATACACAAAAAAAAAACAGAAAGTGTCTAGTGTCTGAGGTAGATGTGGGACTGCAGCCCCTGGGAGGGAGGTATAGAATTGGGATACCTCCATGAGACCATTGTAATGATGGACACTATGGAGATGGATTGAGGGGTGATGTGTGTGTGTAAAGCATTAGTCATGTTTTGCTATTGGGTTCCCTCAGCCATTCGTCTGCACAGCTCTAGGTTCCCCCAGGTGCTTAGATAAATAAAAGGTTCAATAAGAAATACATTTTTAAAAACTGACTTGCAAATGACCACTGTTAAAAAGCAGTACATACTAGCCTTTTGATTTGATTCATTACCTTGTGTGAAGAAATAGACTCGTGTTCCATCACCCCGGACATAAAAGTTATCTGACAAGCACCTTCCTGAAAAAGGAACACATTCAACAGATTTTCCCCAAAACATGTACATATTGCTAATCACAATTTATAAGCATTTTGCTACAACTGCAATAACATCTGCTAAATATGTGTATGTGACCAATACAATTTGATTTGATCCCACACAGTCCCACGCATGAGTGCCTATGGTAACTAACCTTTCTTGAAGCGTAGCTGTGCCATGTCATAGCGCCCATAGTCCCTGAGCAGCAGCACTCCTCCAGGCTTCAGCAGCCGAGCCAGTCTGCTGATGGAGGCTTGCATCCTGACAGAGAAAAAGAAAGACATGGGAATTTGATGGCACTTAATTTTCCCTATCACACACATGCAGTCACACATACACGCACCCACACTTGATTGTTGCCACACTCAAACACGTCACACAGGGGCGGCTTACTTGTCAGGATGCAGGGCTGAGAGCACGAAGATGAGCACTATAACTTCCATGCTGGCGTCTGGGACAGGGTAAATAGCTCCCTCATCACCCAGGTCATGAACAAAGGCATAGCAGCGCCCGGGGTCATACTCTGAATTAGCCTGGTAGTGAAAGGGACAAGATGAATAAATCTATTTATCAGCCAACTAATGACATCATCTATCAAGCATTTCTCCTTCTCACCTTGACCAGCTCTACAGCGGTGCTGGAGAAATCACAGCAGTAGACAAACAGCCCAGGGTCACTGTCACACACAAAGAAGACAGGGTCACGCAACATGGAGGTGCGAACAGGGTTGCATCTAATACATATTGAGATCTGAATAGCAGATATACAGCATGTGCATACGAAGAGGGTAGTAGCTACTATACAAAGTCAAACTGATCAGGCTGCATACTGCATAATGGGACTGATCAATACATGTGGTCCCAACCACCACTCACTTGTTGGTCTTCAGAATGGGAAAGACGGTGTTGCCAACACCACAGCCAACCTATTGAATCAAAAAAGGGCATAGGTTAGCCTACAATATGCCTGAGGGCTACATGTACTTAGCTGGTCCCATATCTGTTTGTGCTCTTGCCAACTCTATTGCTCATTCTTACGACAAACATGTTTGACATTACAATGAGTGACAATGAGTTGGCATTACACAAACAGACTGGCAGTCAAGCTAACATATACTGCAGTCATACTATGATTCAATATTCCTCACCTCCAGTATGCGATACATGGCACTGGATCCAGGGAAGTCACCATCTACAGTGGCCAGAGGGGCGACTGTACTGGTTTGGCCCTGACTCTGTTCGAGACCATGTGGTTCACTGTCCTCAGCTCTATGGTCCCCAATACAGGAGTCCTGGTTGAGACGACACTGTGGGGCCAGCTCAGGGAACTCTGTGAAGAGCCAGTGGCGGTCTTTGAAGAAGCGATTCTCATGGATGGTGTAGAATTCATTCCAGTACTCGTTCGCCCTGCAGTCAAAGTCCTCTGTTGAAACGAGTGGAAGAGATGCAAATTGACTACCACATATACTATATCTCGTTCTGGTACTAACACTACATGACCAAAAGTATGTGGACACCTGCTCAGCAAACCTCTCATTCCAAAATCACGGGCATTAACATGGAGTTGGTCCCCCCCTTTGCTGCTATAACAACCTCCACTCTTCTGGGAAGGCTGTCCACTAGATGTTGGAACATTGCTGCGGGGACTTGCTTCCATTCAGCCACAAGAGCATTAGTGAGGTCGGGCACTGATGTTGGGCGATTAGGCCTGGCTCGCAGTCAGCGTTCCAATTCATCCTACAGGTGATCGATAGGGTTGAGGTCAGAGCCCTGTGCAGGCTAGTCAAGGTCTTCCACATCGATTCTGACAAACCATTTCTGTATAGACCTCACTTTGTGCACAGGGGCATTGTCATGCTGAAACAGGAAAGGGCCTTCTCCAAACTGTTGCATCAAAGTTGGAAGCACAGAATCGTCTGGAATGTAATTGTATGCTGTAGCGTTCAGATTTCCATTCAATAGAATTAAGGGGCCTAGCCTGAACCATGAGAAACAGCCCCAGACCAATATTCATCCTCCACCAAACTTTACAGTTGGCACTATGCTTTCAGGCAGGTAGCATTTTCCTGGCATCCGCCAAACCCCGAGTAGTCCTTCGGACTGCCACAGCAACTTTCCCAAGCCTCCCCCATTTCTCCTTCATGCAAATCCAGATAGCTGATGTTCTGAAAGAGATGCAAAATCTGGACCCCTACAAATCAGCTGGGCTAGACAATCTGGAACTATATTTCTAAAATTATCCGCGCAATTGTTGCAACCCCTATCACTAGCCTGTTAAACCTCTTTCGTATCATCTGAGATCCCCAAAGATTGGAAAGCTGCCGCGGTCAACCCCATCTTCAGAGGAGACACTCTAGACCCAAACTGTTACAGACCTACAGTGGGGAGAACAAGTATTTGATACACTGCTGATTTTGCAGGTTTTCCTACTTACAAAGCATGTAGAGGTCTGTAATTTTTATCATGGGTACACTTCAACTGTGTGAGACATAATCCTAAACAAAAATCCAGAAAATCACATTGTATGATTTTTAAGTAATTAATTTGCATTTTATTGCATGACATAAATATTTGATACATCAGAAAAGCAGAAATTAATATTTGGTACAGAAACCTTTGTTTGCAATTACAGAGATCATACGTTTCCTGTAGTTCTTGACCAGGTTTGCACACACTGCAGCAGGGATTTTGGCCCACTCCTCCATACAGACCTTCTCCAGATCCTTCAGGTTTCGGGGCTGTCGCTTGGCAATATGGACTTTCAGCTCCCTCCAAAGATTTTCTATTGGGTTCAGGTCTGGAGACTGGCTAGGCCACTCCAGGACCTTGAGATGCTTCTTATGGAGCCACTCCTTAGTTGCCCTGGCTGTGTGTTTCGGGTCGTTGTCATGCTGGAAGACCCAGCCACGACCCATCTTCAATGCTCTTACTGAGGGAAGGAGGTTGTTGGCCAAGATCTCGCGATACATGGCCACATTCATCCTCCCCTCAATACGGTGCAGTCGTCCTGTCCCCTTTGCAGAAAAGCATCCCCAAAGAATGATGTTTCCACCTCCATGCTTCACGGTTGGGATGGTGTTCTTGGGGTTGTACTCATCCTTCTTCTTCCTCCAAACAGGAGTTTAGACCAAAAAGCTCTATTTTTGTCTCATCAGACCACATGACCTTCTCCCATTCATCCTCTGGATCATCCAGATGGTCATTGGCAAACTTCAGACGGGCCTGGACATGCGCTGGCTTGAGCAGGGGGACCTTGCGTGCGCTGCAGGATTTTAATCCATGACGGCGTAGTGTGTTACTAATGGTTTTCTTTGAGACTGTGGTCCCAGCTCTCTTCAGGTCATTGACCAGGTCCTGCCGTGTAGTTCTGGGCTGATCCCTCACCTTCCTCATGATCATTGATGCCCCACGTGGTGAGATCTTGCATGGAGCCCCAGACCGAGGGTGATTGACCGTCATCTTGAACTTCTTCCATTTTCTAATAATTGCGCCAACAGTTGTTGCCTTCTCACCAAGCTGCTTGCCTATTGTCCTGTAGTCCTTCCCAGCCCTGTGTAGGTCTACAATTTAGCCCTGATGTCCTTACACAGCTCTCTGGTCTTGGCCATTGTGGAGAGGTTGGAGTCTGTTTGATTTTGATTTGGATCTCTTTTAGTCCCCATTTGGACTAATCTTCCAAGAGTACTTAAACATTCAAATACAATTTATAATACAAACACACTTTCACATATAACACACTATTACAATCATACATAATACTAGCATAATGACCCAATAAATACTCAATCTAAAAAAATATTGATTCTTCATCTACTATAATCCCACAACATTTCTATATACTATATTTAAATTGTTTTAAAATAATGTTTAAATTTATTTTTTGAAAAGTTTCTAGTTTGCTCAGTTATTTTATTCCATTTCTGTATTACTCTAAATCGAAATGTTATTTTGCCTATTTCTCTTTTCTGTCTGGATAACGCATAGATGGTGGACAATCTATTCCTAGTATTTACGGAATGTCTGTCTCTTACCAACTGAATACCGTTGTGAATAGAACTTGGCCATTTTAAATGATGTACATTATAAAATAAAATAAGCATGTTTTTTTCAATTACCTTGTCGATTGATGACCTACCAAGAACACTTCTGTTGCATGACTGCAACAGAAGAACCATATCTCCACCTTAAAACAATCCTTGCTGCTTTATTCTGTGCATTCTGCAGTCTTCTAACTTCACTTGATGATGCATTTCCCCAGACCACCGAACAGTAGTTCACCTGACTCTCAATTAATGCATGCTGTTTTAATATATATTTTTTTTTACATAGATTAGTTATTTGAGAAGACCATGATAAGCAGTTGTCTAGCTGCACTCCCAATAGTTTGGTTTCTGCCACTTCTTAAATCTGTACTCCTCCCATACTTAATTGTATCCCATGCTGTTTTGGCCTTTTCCTAGTTGAACAGTCCAACATAACTTTGGTTTTCTTGGTGTTTAAAACAAGTTTATTTTGGCAAACCCACTTCCTGATATTCTCCAAATCTCCTTGTAAAGCCTGCTGTACCTGTTGAACCAATTGTCTTGCTGCATAAATTGTAGTATCATCTGCAAATATAGTAGATTGAGTTTCAACCAAGGCATAGGGAAGGTCGTTGGTATATATTAAATAAAGAAGTGGCCCAAGGCAGCTGCCCTGCGGTATTCCACAGTTTAACACATTAGGGGAAGAAAATTAACCATTGATATAGGTGGACTGTTTCCTGTCAGTTAGATATGACTGTACCAAATTCAATGCTACCTCCTTAAAACCATAATGCATTAATTTGGTCAAAATTATTTCATGATCCACGAAATCAAATGCTGCACTGAAATCTAAAAATAGTACACCTACACATTTGCCATTATCTATAGCATTGAGCCACTGACCAGTCATGTCAACCAATGCAGTGGAATGGTTTTTGCGATAAGCATACTGATTGGCTGTAATCAGATCATTCTTTTCCATGTACTCCCACATTTGACTACTCACAATACCCTCCAATATCTTACTGAGTGTAGGGAGTAGACTAATTGGTCGACTATTAGCAGGAGTAATGGGTTCTTTGCAGTCTTTCGGAATAGGACACAGTTTCGCATGCTTCCATACATTTGCAAACATCCCCTTTTCCAGTGACCAATTAAATATGTATCTCAGTGGAACTGCAATCTGGGGAGCAGCACAGCGAAGCAAAAAATTGTCCATAAGACTATAACCTGTAGATTTACCATCAGGTAATGACTTCAATAGGTTTAACACCTCTTCCACTGACACCGTTTGTAGACTAAAAGAGCAGATCTTATTGCTCATAATATGATCATCAATCCATTGGACAATAGCTTGTTTGGAAGAATGTATGTCTACATTGTTGCTCAGTGATTACATTTTCTGTGTAAAAAAATCTGCAAAATGATTGGCAATATCAACTGGTTTTGTTATTATTCTCCCGTCAATCTCCACACTGGATGGGCATGATGAGATAAGATGTAGCAAGTAAGCCCTTAACTGTGTTCCATACCTTTTTAGACTCATTTTTACAATAAATAAAAGCATTGTTGTAAAATATTTTTTTCCCCTTCGATTCAATTTAACTGCATATTACGTAATGTTCTATAATTCTGTTCATCAATTTCTAATTTGGACTTGGCTGCTAAGACTTTTGCCATATTTCTTTGAGAAAAAGCCTCACCCAGTTCATCATTAATCCATGGAGATGGACGGGCACCAGCTGTACTCTTTCTTATAGGGGCATGATGGTCCATTACCTCCATGAGCAAATCAATAAAACATTCTGTAGCGTGATTTAAATCATCCTCTAGATAAATCAGCTCCCAGGGTACAGCAGCCAAATCATTTAGAAATAACTCATGATTAAATGTTTTAAAATGTATTTTGACCACAATCCTAGGGTGTTTCTTTGGAACCTTGGTGTTCATGGTTATGGTCACAATATTATGGTCTGTCCAGCCCACTGGCATTGATCTGGCTTTTAAGCATTGCAATGGTATATTACAGAAAATCAGGTCAATGCACGTGTCTGAACGATGACCCAACTCAATTGAAGACCTAGTAGTATCATTAACCATTTGTTTCAAACCACAGTTCTTAGCATATCTCATCAATTTTGTTCTATTCTAATTATTGTGATCCTTCCAATTTATATTAAAATCACCCAAGATAAATACATCTCTGTTGCTATCTGTGGCCTGGTCAAATCCAGTACATAAGTCATCCAGATAGACCTCCTAGCTCTACGGTGTCCTATACACACATTCTACCAATATGGGTGCCTGGTGAGGCAGATGTCCTTGAGCCCATTGTGCCTCTATTTGACCTACATTAAGGTCATCCCTCCTCTTAAAAGGTATATGATTCTGAATATACAGTGCAACACCCCCACCATTCCTATTCCTGTCCCTTCTCAGTAGACTATATCCTTGAATGTTCATTTGCCCATCATTTACAGATGCATCTAAATGCATTTCGGTCCAAGCCAAAATATGAATATTATTTATGTTGACCAAGTTAAAAACCTCATGTATTTTGTTAGGAAGGCTACATACATTAACCAGAGCTATATGCAGCCCTTTCCTTATCAAGTGGAGATCAATATAGCATGTATTCGTTATAGTTGAAGTTGTCATGATACACTACAACACACAAACTCAGTTTTAAACATTACATTAAAATAACCAGGGAGTTACTCTAGAGTCCTGATACAATTGCCCGTTGATATAAAGTTTATCCATCACCATGGAGACTCGTTGATTCAGGCAACGCTTTTCCTTCATGATGGGATATAGTTTTTTCTCCTTTCATTGATCTCGGTGGGGAAGTGATCATTAATTCCAAAATCAGTGTTTCTGAGTTCTCTTCCCATGTTCTTCGTCATTTCCTTTTGCTTAAATTTATCAAAACATGCAATAATAGCCCGTGGCCTATTTCCAGAGGCCTTACCTATTCTATGGACTCTGGAGAAAGTGGCATTACGCACAACATCCGTGGGCAGTTTCAGTTGAGTTGACATAAAGTCTCGGACTGTGTCCTCACAGCCTCTGCTGTTGTCATTCTCCAGTACCCCTGAGAATATTAGATTGTTCCGCATTGATCGACACTGTACATCAAGCAATGTTTCTTTAAGTTGTCTGGACCTCTGACAGTCTCTATGGGGGTGCCACAGGGTTCAATTCTCCGGCGGACTCTCTTTTCTGTATACATCAATGATGCTGCTCTTGCTGCTGGTGATTCTCTGATCCACCTCTACGCAGACGACACCGTTCTGTATACTTCTGGCCCCTCCTTGGACACTATGTTAACTAACCTCCAGACGAGCTTCAATGCCATACAACTCTCCTTCCGTGGCCTCCAACTGCTCTTAAACGCAAGTAAAACAAAATGCATGCTTTTCAATCGATCGCTGCCCGCACCTGCTCTCCCGTCCAGCATCACTACTCTGGACGGCTCTGACTTAGAATACGTGGACAACTACAAATACCTGGGTGTCTGGTTAGACTGTAAACTCTCCTTCCAGACTCACATTAAGCATCTCCAATCCAAAATTAAATCTAGAATCAGCTTCCTATTTTGCAACAAAGCATCCTTCACTCATGCTGCCAAACATACCCTCGTAAAACTGACTATCCTACCGATCCTTGACTTCGGCGTTGTCATTTACAAAATAGCCTCCAACACTCTACTCAGCAAATTGAATGCAGTCTATCACACTGCCATCCGTTTTGTCACCGAAGCCCCATATACTACCCACCACTGCGACCTGTATGCTCTCGTTGGCTGGCCCTTACTTCGTATTCGACGCCAAACCAACTGGCTCCAGGTCATCTATAAGTCTTTGCTAGGTAAAGCCCCGCCTTATCTCAGCTCACTGGTCACCATAGTAGCACCCACCAGTAGCACAGGTACAGTGGGGCAAAAAAGTATTTAGTCAGCCACCAATTGTCCCACTTAAAAAGATGAGAGAGGCCTGTAATTTTCATCATAGGTACACTTCAACTATGACAGACAAAATGAGAGAGAAAAAATCCAGAAAATCACATTGTAGGATTTTTGATGAATTTATTTGCAAATTATGGTGGAAAATAAGTATTTGGTCACCTACAAACAAGCAAGATTTCTGGCTCTCACAGACCTGTAACTTCTTCTTTAAGAGGCTCCTCTGTCCTCCACTCGTTACCTGTATTAATGGCACCTGTTTGAATTTGTTATCAGTATAAAAGACACCTGTCCACAACCTCAAACAGTCACACTCCAAACTCCACTATGGCCAAGACCAAAGAGCTGTCAAAGGACACCAGAAACAAAATTGTAGACCTGCACCAGGCTGGGAAGACTGAATCTGCAACAGGTAAGCAGCTTGGTTTGAAGAAATCAACTGTGGGAGCAATTATTAGGAAATGGAAGACATACAAGACCACTGATAATCTCCCTCGATCTGGCTCCACGCAAGATCTCACCCTGTGGGGTCAAAATGATCACAAATCCCAGAACCACACAGGGGGACCTGGTGAATGACCTGCAGAGAGCTGGGACCAAAGTAACAAAGCCTACCATCAGTAACACACTACGCCGCCAGGGACTCAAATCCTGCAGTGCCAGACGTGTTCCCCTGCTTAAGCCAGTACATTTCCAGGCCCGTCTGAAGTTTGCTAGAGAGCATTTGGATGATCCAGAAGAAGATTGGGAGAATATCATATGGTCAGATGAAACCAAAATATAACTTTTTGGTAAAAACTCAACTCGTTGTGTTTGGAGGACAAAGAATGCTGAGTTGCATCCAAAGAACACCATACCTACTGTGAAGCATGGGGGTGGAAACATCATGCTTTGGGACTGTTTTTCTGCAAAGGGACCAGGACGACTGATCCGTGTAAAGGAAAGAATGAATGGGGCCATGTATCGTGAGATTTTGAGTGAAAACCTCCTTCCATCAGCAAGGGCATTGAAGATGAAACATGGCTGGGTCTTTCAGCATGACAATGATCCCAAACACACCGCCCGGGCAACGAAGGAGTGGCTTCGCAAGAAGCATTTCAAGGTCCTGGAGTGGCCTAGCCAGTCTCCAGATCTCAACCCCATAGAAAATCTTTGGGGGGGAGTTGAACGTCTGTGTTGCCCAGCAACAACCCCAAAACATCACTGCTCTAGAGGAGATCTGCATGGAGGAATGGGAATGAGGAATTTCCACCATAATTTATAAATTACAGGCCTCTCTCATCTTTTTAAGTGGGAAAACTTGCACAATTGGTGGCTGACTAAATACTTTTTTGCCCCACTGTATATTCCAGCAGGTATATTTCACTGGTCACCCCCAAAGCCAATTCCTACTTTGGCCACCTTTCCTTCCAGTTCTCTGCTGCCAATGACTGGAACGAAATGCAAAAATCACTGAAGCTGGAGACTCATATCTCCCTCACTAACTTTAACCATCAGCTGTCAGAGCAGCTTACAGATAATTGCACCTGTACATATTCCATCTGTAAATAGCCCATCCAACTACCTCATCCCCATTTTGTTACATATCACGAAATTGGGGAGAAAAAAAAAATCATATGGGTACGTTTTTAGTGATAGCATATTTCAAGGCTTTCTTTGGTGTATTTTAATTATGTTACTAATATTGCAGGAGGTGCAGAAGAGGTGGATTTGGCGCATGCGCACTTGCTCAAAAACAATATTTAGATTATTTCCAGAAAAGGCATTGGCCATGTTCAAGAGGATTAAAACTGCAATGTATCATGGGTAAATTGTGACTGACTGACTGATCTTCAAATAATAATGAGTTGCTACTTGTGATGCAAGGTGATTTGTGGATCAGTCAGTTGGGACATTATATACAGATCTCTGATAGCAGATTTTTTTTCGGTTGCTTGTAACTTTTTATTTAGACCTATCTTGGAAGTACATACTGTCTGGGACGGCAGCAATTATGATAGTTGCTCAGTGAAACTCCTTTCCTTGGTAAGTACCAAATTAATTTTGACATTATTAAGCTTGAAAAGCTGGTGAATGGCAAGTTGAATGGATGCTTCTGGGCTTAAAGGAGGATGTCTCCTGTAAGCCCAGATTCTGGTTCAGAACCAACCTTGCTTCTCTTGAGGGAGGGGCTGACTGTTTTCCTGGACCTTCTTCTTGGCAGCTGCCTCTTGCTCCTCTGTCCACTCCACATTGTCCCTGAAAGTGAATGGGACACCAACACCACTAGAAACCAAGAGGAAGACATGCTACCCAGGCCTCGTTCTGTTATGTTCTGTCCATATGTTAGTCCAATAATAGACTAATGGAGCCTAAAGTTACTCTTTATAGTACAAGGACCTTACATGTCCTGTTGAAAAGCAAATTTACACACAGGTGATCGAAGACGCAGATGGCTAATAAACAGTTTTCCGTAAACAAGCGCTGTAACATGGAAATATGGCCGTGTGGAAACCCTAACCCTATATACAAAGGTGTGTATCAATTTAACCTTTTTTATGATTTCTCCCTGAGATCAAAGATAATGTTTTTATGATTCCAAAGCAAGCGATGCATGTTAATGTTCAGACCAAGCCTTAGGGCTCTAAACAAAACACCCATGTACAGAAGACACCTTCATCCAATGACTCTTGTGTAATGTAATGGAACTGAGAATCATGATCAAGGGCTATCCATGTGTGTGTACTGCCACAAGTAGTATGCATGCTAAAATACGAACCATGCGTTATGTTGAAAAACTTGACGTGGGTCTGTCAGGAAACGGGTTCCAAACTGAGGTCTTTTCAGTTCTCCAGATGTGGATTCTGGTAATATTTGTCCCGTTTCAGTGATGTTTTGCTCCACTATCCCTCCCAGAGTAACGGGCGCTGCCATGTTGAATTGACGCACCGGAAGGAATGTCCAGAGAAGTTGAAACAAAGACTACATTGTCAACGAGATATCCCACTACAGTCAGTAAATCAGCGTTGCCTGTGAGTACTCGTTTACACCAGTTGAGCGCGCCATAGCCCTACATTTGGCATTATGATCGAGAACGTGGCTGCTGATGAGATCCCCGTTTGGGGATGAATTGCGGTAGGATGAAAGAAGATGGCGGGCAAGGATAAAAAGTGGATTAGGTTTTGAGGGAATATGGAATTCAGGACTGCACAGCACTTTTGGAAGAGCTAGAGAAGGAAAGTGAACGTGAAGAGTGTGAGGGTGAATTAATTGTGGTGGCAAGTGCAGTGATAACCACTGAGAAGAAGCTGAGTGTAGAGGGCAGTGGTGTGGTGAGGGAGGTTGGCGCCAAGTGCGAAAAGAGGGATATGTCCCCTAGTAGCTCAGAGATGGAACCTGACGAGTTTATGGATGTAGTACCTGCGGCGAGGACCGCCTAGCGTCCCGAGGATGAAAATGATGATTCTGGCCCAGTGGGACTGAGATTTGCGGAGTGAATGATCCTTGCATTTTGGCTAATCCATATGTGGTGTCAGGTTGGATGGAGAAGAGGTTGGGGACTGTTGAAAGTAACTCGGAGTGGAATGGTGATGATTTATTGTGTTTCTTCAGTCCAGAGGGAGTTAGGGACAAGAAAGAAAGGAGTGTTAACAGGGATGGCAGTGTGTTGAGGAGGATCAGTTGAAATGGGAGATTTGCGGTGTCTGTGACACCCGCTGTTTGGTGCGATGGAGACCCGGTGGAGAGCGTGGGAAAATGGAGAAGACAATGTCTGTCCTGCTGAGTTTTGATGTAGAGTCTTTGCCCGACAAGGTCAAGTTTGGAAGTGTAAGGTATCCCGTGAGAGATTTTGTTCCAAAAATACCACATTGTTTTAGTTGTGGAGTTATGGGGATGTTGCAGCAGTGTGTAGGAGGGGAGATTCCTTAGAAGTGAGAAGTGTGCAGGAGGGCATGAGACGAAGGAATGTGGTGTTGAGTGGTAGTGTTCTGTTCTCTCAGACCGTTGCTCAGTAGATTAGACAGGGTTAAATAGTGGAATGGGGTAGTGTTTTTTTTTACAGAGGGCTAATAGTTGGCAGGGTAATTTTCCTGTTTCCCAATATTGTAGTACTCTATCAAATTTATGTAGGCCGTGAATGGCCTCACACACCAGTACAGTAGGTGATGATGTATGCACCTAAACGTTGGATGTGATCCGCCAACCCAATCCTTTAGAAGAAAAATAAGACTTTGCACCTGCTCCTCTGGAAATCGTTGGGATGTCACTCTACTAAGCTAACATATGGAATTGTTTTAAGATGGTCATACCATGGATCATTTAGCTATTTGATTTGGAATTTTAGGACCTCTTTAGGTATCAAAGATAAATATTTTTTAAAATGATTTGATGAAACGTTGAATTTGGCCTGCTATTGCTATTGGCCCGTTGAATTGAATAACAGATTCATACATGGAAAAACAGATAGTGAAAAAAATCTAAACAAAGTTTGTTTTAAAGTGTCTGGGCTACCTTCAAACAAGTATTGTGAGGCTTGTGGGAATCCTAGAGCAAAATAACCCGAGATGTACAGAGCCAGAAATGAATCATAGAAATGAATGTAACTAAATAATGGGAATTGCCTGTACATTTACTAGGCCTGCTGGTTACACATGTAATGGGGCATTTATCAAAATTAACAAAGGGCAAGCAATTCACACAATGAAACAATGAATGTGCAAGAATTGGCAGGTGACAGTGGAGCACGTTCTGGCGAGAGCTAGCATTCCCATCTTCTTGTCTCAACATTTTAAATTATAGTCGAGACACATTATCTCCACACATTTGAAATGCTTTTTTACCAACAGCTGCAACTCAATAATAAGCTAGGCCTATTGCCACACGCACTGCCGCCTTCCGAAATAGGCATAGGCCTATGCACTTGTGATTTGAAACAATCCACAACTATAAACAATCCACACACAAATAAAAAGCTAATGATCCTCTATAGCTAAGTCAAGCTCTCTGGTAAAGTTTTTAGAATTATTTTATTTAGACGGGTGATTATATACTTTTGGCAAAACACCAATGTGCTTAATGGGTTAGTGAGCATCTTAGCAGTGCACTGTGCACCTGCCAACTTCACTTTTTAATTTGCAAGTGGCTGAAACCAGAGATGTGTATATAATGACGAGATGCTCATGTTACGGGTGGGTGAAGCGGCAACGAAGCACTGAGCAGCAGCGGAGGTGACAGCATCTTGGTTAAAAAACAAATATCCTGCACATGCGCATAAATCTCCGTATCTTTCTCCATGGCAAATCGGGTTTGTACTGGTTTGCACGATGTGTTGTTGATACTCATTCAATTACAAACATAATGTTATATATGTAAAAGGAAAACACAAAAGCAGATCATTTTTTCTAAAATATATTTTAGCAGAGTGAAATTGCTAAAAAAAAAAAAAGACAGAAAAATGGATGAGTGATTTCAATTTTTTTAATCAACATAGTAAAACCAATCAAAAGCCATTCATTCCCAAAACACATTAAATGTAACATTTACATATTTTATGCAATAAAGCAAATGACAGAACAACCAATGTCCCAGAAATGCTTTCTTTTATATAAAAAAATGTAATTTATAAAAGGGACCACAAGCTTCTGTTTGTGTAGCCACATTCTAACAACTGTCAAACTTGGCTACAAACAGTTCATTGATGTCCATCACTCCCAAGTTTGATACCAAAGCACAAATGCATACTGAACTGTACACATGCTAGAGCAGATTGCCATAGCTGTTCATTAGTGACCATTAACATACAACATACATTGGGCACCATTAACTAAAACTCATGATATCCCATGTGGCTGTTTATTACAAGTATTGGACTTTACTTTTTTTGTAATACAGTGTGAATACCTGAGTTCAGTGTCATAACACAAGTAAACCGTGGCGGTAGTAGTAAGCAGCTGGGCTCCATAATAATATACTACAACCAGGTTGTTTGTAAAAGAGGCCTGTGGACAAGTGTGTTGTGTGCAGTGCAATGTCATAAACCAAATTTGAAACAATAACAGAGCATAACAATCTTTCTCTCCAAAGGTAGGTTTGGGGTCGCTGAACTATACTAGGCCTTATTACGGGAATGATGTCACACTTCGTGGGAGAAATAGGGGTCCTGGAGGCCTTGCCATAATTTGGACTGACATTGAAATGTTGGATAAGGCAGTTTTAATTATTTGGTTTTTACATGATATGTACAATACCATCACTACAATACAATGTCAACAAATGTATTTAATTGACATTAGAGTCAGCACACTTTATCACATGACAGTGGAGAGGTTCCACCTCACCAACCCCCTCTGTGTCACTACATTGCATCTCTCATAGACCTCTGAGTTTTGCTGATTGTGATTGGTCAAGAGTCCCTCAAGAGTTCCCACGGTAGGTCACATTGGTGAAAGTGGTGGTGGCTCCTTTGTACAAGGGGTTGTTAGCCTGAAAAAATGGAAACAAATAGAGGACAAATATATCAAACATCCAATCAGACACATGTCATCTTGACATGGATAAATATTCTTGCCAGTCATATTTTCTCCATCAGATGGCAGCTTTGTATTAAAAGCATAGTCGGACTCACCGTATCCCATTTGGCCTTAGCCCTCTCCTCCTCAAACTTGGCGAACTCTCGGCGATCATGAATGGTGACCAGCAGCTTCCAGATGAGCAGGCCAGCCAGACCCAGAAACAAGATGGCCCCCGCCACCGCCATGAGAACCACCAGGATATCAGGCCCTTTAGGGCAGTCTGAAAGAGAGAGAAGAAAACAGGAGAAGAGAGGATTGAGCAGGGAAAAGAGATTGACAGGGATGAAAAAGAGGGGGGGAGGGTTTGGGTGGATGATATTTGTGTCGGCAATAGGGGACTAGTGTTAATGCACCTCGCTCTGGCTTTGGAGTTGTCTTTGTTCCTCTTGGGTGCGTGTCAGAGGGGAGAAGACTACCAGGGGTGGCAGGGTTGAGTGCTATTATGAGCTTTAGAGAACCAGACTGCCCTCTCTGTACCTGCTCTACTCTAGTGGTGCCTGCCAGCCACACAGATAAAGACTGACTTGGAACCAAGAAACACACTATTCGTAGTTAGGGAGAAAAATTGACTCCACCTACAGCTCCCAGGCATCAGTAGTAATGCACATTATTTCTACACACATAACTATTCTCTAGAATACTAAAGGAATTCACTCTCATCCAGACCCTGTCAAACACATCATATGCTGTACATATGAGCACAGACCCATTCACACACCGATGGACACACTCACCAGGCTCCATGACATATAGGATGGACTTTCCACTGGCATCCTCGTAGTACTGGAAGTGCTCTACACAGTCATTCTCATCCTTATAGGTGCAGTTCACAGCATTCTTCTCATAGAAGACTGGGATGAAAGAGAGGGTTATAGGGGGTTTGATCCAAGTGGAGGATAAGGAGCGAGAGAGAGAGACAAGATGAGGAGCTGGAGGTTAATAATATTTATTTTGCAGCACGTAGTAAAATCTATGGACACACAACATGACATATATAGACGAACAAACACAACATAAACAGTAGTGTCCACAGGAATTAGTGGATAAGGAACCAGACATGAATAAACCAGTCCGTACCAAAACAGAACAGTCCTACCGCATATTGAGAAAGCTAATAGCAGCAGGGATGAAGGAGACTTTTGAGCTCTTCATTTTAAACCTAGGAGGCCTGTGTCTGCACTCTAAGGGAAGTATACAAAAATGCATCAAACGTGGGATGCCAGGAGTCTCTCAGAATGGATGGCTCCTGGCGTATGATTCATGTCTGTTACTGGTGAGACAGGTCAGATACTGTAAGTTCATACCAATGATCCTGCTACCTGGTTTCACAATGTTACCCAGCATGTTCTGACTCTTTAGGTTAAGATGACCAAACCAGCAGATCATATTGAATGTTAAAATGGAATCAATGAATGATCATCAGCGTCATATCCACCCTGAAACTGCAGAGTTTTCTCAGGAAGAACAGGCTCTGATACTGTAGAGAAATTGGGGCCTCAATGTGGGTTGTTAGCACACAGATTTGACTTCACATCACAAACCTGTAGTCTGGCGCTACAGTTGAAGTCGGAAGTTTACATACATATTAGATAAATACATTTAACCTCAGTTTTTCACAATTCCTGACATATAATACTAGTAAACATTTCATGTCTTAGGGCAGTTAAGCTCTCCACTTTATTTTAAAAATGTGAAATGTCAGAATAATAGTAGAGAGAATGATTTATTTCAGCTTTTATTTCTTTCATCTCATTCCCAGTGGGTCAGAAGTTTACATACACTTAATTAGTGTTTGGTAGCATTGCCTTTAAATTGTTTAAATCGAGTCAAATGTTTTGCATAGTCTTCCACAAGCTTCCCACAATAAGTTGGGTGAATTTTGGCCCATTCCTCCTGACACAGCTGGTGTATCAGAGTCAGGTTTGTAGGCCTCCTTGCTCGCACACGCTTTTTACGTTCTGCCCACAAATGTTCTATAGAATTTAGGTCAGGGCTTTGTGGCCACCAATACCTTGAAATTGTTGTCCTTAAGCCATTTTTCCACAACTTTGGAAGTATGCTTGGGGTCATTGTCCATTTGGAAGACCCATTTGCGACCAAGCTTTAACTTCCTGACGGATGTCTTGAGATGTTGCTTCAATATATCCACAAAATATCCCTCCTCATGATGCCATCTATTTTGTGAAGTGCACCAGTTCCTCCTGTAGCAAAGCACCCCCACAACATGCTTCACGTTTGGGATGGTGTTCTTCGGCTTGCAAGCCTCCCCCTTTTCCTCCAAACATAACGATGGTCATTATGGCCAAACAATCCAATTTTTGTTTCATCAGACCAGAGGACATTTCTCCAAAAAGTACGATCTTTGTCCCCATGTGTAGTTGCAAACCGTTGTCTGACTTTTTTATGGTGGTTTTGGAGCAGTGGCTTCTTCCTTGCTAAGCGTCCTTTCAGGTTATGTCAATATTGGACTCGTTTTACTGTGGATATAGATACTTTTGTACCTGTTTCCTCCATCATCTTTACAAGGTCCTTTGCTGTTGTTCTGGGATTGAGTTGCACTTTTCGCACCAAAGTACGTTCATCTCTAGGAGACAGAACGCGTCTCCTTCCTGAGCAGTATGACGGCTGCGTGGTCCCATGGTGTTTATACTTGGGTACCATTGTTTGTACAGATGAACGTGGTACCTTCAGGCGTTTGGAAATTGCTCCAAAGGGTGAACCAGACTCGTGGAGGTATACATTTTTTAACTGACTTGCCTAGTTAAATAAAAAAAATATATAACATGCTTTAAACTACTTAAAGGAGCAATTAGGGTTAAGTACCCTGCTCAAGGGTGTCTTGAGATGGGGCGGCAGGGTAGCCTAGTGGTTAGAGCATTGGACTAGTAACCGGAAGGTACTGACAAGGTACAAATCTGTCGTTCTGCCCCTGAACAGGCAGTTCCTAGGCTGTCATTGAAAATAAGAATTTGTTCTTAACTGACTTGCCTAGTTAAATAAAGGTTAAATAAATAAATAAAGGGGACATGGGCAAATATTTCACATAGTGATTCAAATCAGCAACCTTTCAGGTACTGGCCCAGCGCTCTTACCCGGTAGTCTACTCATATGATGGAATATGTGAGAACATCAAGCACTATAAATAATGCAATCTGTTGCATGGAGAGCATGTTGAACACACATTAATGGAGCATTGTTTATTAACAGTTCTTACCTAGTTCTTCCACCTTCTGAATTTCATCCCTGCAGATTCGGGCACAGCTTTTCTCCTCAAAGAGACGGCCTCTCTTGAAGTGCTTACATTCAACACATTCCCTGCAGATACAACAGAATGTTAATGCATCATCAATTTCCAAACGCCTGAAGGTACCACGTTCATCTGTACAAACAATGGTACCCAAGTATAAACACCATGGGACCACGCACCACCAACTTCTTAATCGTAATCATCCTGCTTTTCCTCCGCTTCCTTATTGCATCACCATTTCATCATCATGCCTATCACATGTACATTATATGTGTGTAGGCAGTTATACTGCCCCCTGTACAGTATTTACTCACTTCTTGATGCTGCAGGCATCAGGGCAGGTTGGACACCTCTCACAAGTGGCCCCGTAGGCCCCTGGCTGGGTGCACTCACAGGCCCCACACACACACTGGCCCCGGCCGCTGCACAGCAGGCCCATGCTGGACATGCAGGTGTCTGTCCGGGTTGTGCAGTTACAGTTCTCCCCCATCCAGTCAGAGCCACACTTGCAGAAGCCACAGTCACATTTCCCATGGCCTGGCAGAGACACAGAGATTGAGGATGGGCCATTTTTTAATGGACATTTTATGTCTAACTTAGAGACACTAATAACGTATATTTTGTACATTAGGTTGATATATCTCTTATACATCACGTTATCAGTACTGGACAAACCCATGAGTGCAATTACAACCCTGGCCTGGAATGTTTTGAATTTCAAAGCAATGTGTATGTGAGTGGTTTGTGTGTGTGTTTTTGCCAGATCATATCTATACTGAACAACAATATAAACGCAACATGTAAAGTGTTGGTCTCATGTTTCATGAGCTGAAATAAAAGATCCCAGTAATGTTCCATATGCACACAAAGCTTATTTCTCTCAAATGTTGTGCACAAATTGGTTAACATCCCTGTAAGTGAGCATTTCTCATTTTCCAAGATAATCAATCCACCTGACAGGTGTGGCATATAAAGAAGCTGATTAAACAGCATAATGATTACACAGGTACACCTTGTGCTCGGGACAGTAAAAGGCCACTCTAAAATGTGCAGTTTTTCACACAACACAATGCCACTGATATTTCAAGTTTTGAGGGAGCGTGCAATTGGCATGCTTACGACAGGAATGTCCACCAGAGGTGTTGTCAGATAATTTAACGTTCTTCTCTACCTTAAGCCGTCTCCAATGCCGTTTTAGAGAATTTGGCAGTACGTCCAGCTGCAGACTACGTGTATGACGTCGTGTGGGCGAGCGGTTTGCTGATGTCAATGTTGTGAACAGAGTGCCCCATGGTGGCGATGGGATTATGTTATGGGCAGGCATAAACTACCGACAACAAACACAATTGCATTTTATCAATACCAATTTTAATGCACAGAAATAACGTGACGAGATCCCGAGGCCCATTGTGAGGCCCATTTTTTTTTAAAAGTTATCTGTGACCAACAGATGCATATCTGTATTCCCAGTCATGTGAAATCCATAGGTTAGGGCCTAATGAATTCATTTCAATTGACTGATTTCCTCATATGAACTGTAACTCAGTCAAATCTTTGAAATTGTTGCATGCTGTGTTTCTATTTTTGTTCAGTATAATTGTCAGCAATTCTGCATGTGTTTGTCTATGTATCAATGAGTATTAATGAGTGCATTGAGAGCATGGCAGGCAGACACGTGTGATGAGTCCATATTAAATCATAATTTCCAAGACATGAAGTCATCAATTCATGACCAGACAGTGCAGACAATGGCAGGAAGCAAACTGGTAATCCATCCCACTCTTCCCCTCCCAAAACTGGGACAATCCCTGGCTGTAACGACCACTCCCTGAAGCCTCCACAATATTTCTCAGCCCAGCCAGCAAAGTTGAGAAATGATTGTCTGATTGCCTTCAGACAGACATACTAGAGCAACTGGCTGTTTCTCACATGATGAAGGTTAATGCAACAGGGCTGGGCAATGAATGACGAAGAGCAGAGACAAACTGAGTCACTATCTCAGAGCTCAGCTGGGTTAGAGTGACCGATGGAAACTAAACAGAGGTCTGTAAACTGTATAAACAGACACTCAGAGACATTGGAATAGTTGTTTTCAGGTGAAACCACCTCCTTCAGCTGAATTCCCCAGTTCCCACGCCCTATCTGACTCTGTCATCACTATGAGATAAGTGTGTCTCTGTCTGTCTGTCTGTCTGTCTGTCTGTCTGTCTGTCTGTCTGTCTGTCTGTCTGTCTGTCTGTCTGTCTGTCTATAATGAAAGAGGCAGCTATAGTTATAAAAGGTTGATTTACTGTCTTTCAGGCACATAAGCTGTCTGAGTTGAGCTGGTTAATGTTTTACAGTATGTATCCCACAAACAGAGCATGAACTCAATTGAAAGCTGTTGACACAATCAGTACATGGTAAAGAAAGTCCTGGTTTTCCTCTCTTAATAACGTTCTTGTGTTTGGCAAATGCTCCTTATACTTTACCTCATCCGTACACTGAGTCCATGCTTGTGCCTTGTTCTCTCTACTGTACTTGTTGTATGGTCGAGTCAGAGAAATTAGGAGTTTCTAGGTATGCATTCCAAATGGCACCCTATTCCCTACATAGTGCACTGCTTTTAATTTGAGCCCTATGGGTCCTGGTCAAAAGTAGTGCACTATATAGGGAACAGGGTGCCATTTGGCATGCATTTCTAAATAATCTGCCTCAGTCTGAGACAGCACTCTAATCCTCCAATTTATCAAGTCGTAAACATGAACTACAGAGACACATAAACATGGAGTCCAGGAAGGAGGACAGAGAGAATGAGAGCGAAGAGGTGGAGGGAGTCATAGACATAGAGAGAGAGAGAACTGTCAACACAACGATGAGAGAATAATACAAAAAGAGAGAGGAGATGAGTGGGAGCATTGGTGATGGATGTGAACTTTAAAAGAGGGAGATAGAGAGGAGATAAGGATAGAAAGAGAGAGGGTAGCATGCCAGAGGAATGCTAACTTTCATGTTCTCTCTTGCCTGTTTGTGTGCCCTGTGGATGGGCTTGCTGACTCCTGCTCCACTGCCCTAGCTCCAAAAGCAGAGGGAGAAATACACACCAACAGGGGGATGTGGGAGGGCCTGGGGTTAGGAGGACGGGGTGGGCCTTGGGGGAGACCCAGATTGAGTTGGAGCCCAGGGACTCTGATACTTTACTGTTGTTCACACAGTAATGACATCATGCCAACCAGACTCCAGAGACACAGGCTGACAAAGTTGAGTCTCCTTCAGCGTGCTCCACCGGCTCTACTCACTAAATATGGAGTTCTGGACGGTTGCATTTCTGTGTCAATCATTCCAACCCTAGACGCTTCATAAAAGAGTAGAGCTCAATGACTAAGACCACAATCCCACAAATAACATATATTCCACTGACAAAACCATAGCTAATGCTGAGTTAAGACATAAATTACTGTTTTAACCAAATATGTCCCATTCCCAAGTCCTGACTTCACCCTAACCACCATACATAGCATTTCACACATAGCACACACTGTAAAAAAGCCAATTTAACCAATTGCTTAATCAGCATTAATCTGTGAATTGAAGGAAAATAAATGTAGCCAATGTGTGACGGTTTTTTCATTCAACAGACTTTGCTCACATTGAGCTGAATGTATACGAACTTGTTGAGACGAATTACAAAGTCATGTTGGCCTTTGGAGTAAAATTACAAATATGTTTGCTCAAAACTACACCCATCATTATCATATTTCCCAGCATGCTCTATTGCTGGTTGATTTTCAGAATTGTTTGTTTCAATACCTGTGTTTTTGCATGTACATTGATTAGTTGATTAATCTTATGCTACACAAACATGAAAGGAAGACAATGGCTCTCGACCTTTTCTCCCGAGCCCGTACGGGAGTTGTAGCGATGAGACAAGGCAGTAACTACTAACAACTGGATACTATGAAATTGCGGAGAAAAAGGCGGTTAAAAAAGGCTTTTCTTTATTTTTACTATTTTCTACGTCGTAGAATAATAGTGAAGACATCAAAACTATGAAATACTATGGAATCATGTAGTAACCAAAAAAGTGTTAAACAAATCAAAATATATTTTACATTTGAGATTTGAGATTCTTCAAAGATTCTTCACCCCTTTGACTTGATGACAGCTTTGCACACACTTGGCATTTTTCAACCATGAGTTTGAGCCAATCAGTTGTGTTGTGACAAGGTAGGGGTGGTATACAGAAGATAGCCCTATTTGGTAAAAGACCAAGTCCATATTATGGCAAGAACAGCTCAAATAAGCAAAGAGAAACAACAGTCCATCATTACTTTAGGACATGAAGGTCAGTCAATACGGAACATTTCAAGAACTTTGAAAGTTTCTTCAAGTGCAGTCGCAAAACCTATCAAGCGCTATGATGAAACTGGTTGTTCTAGGATTGTCATGAGGACAGCCACAGGAAAGGAAGACCCAGAGTTACCTCTGCTGCAGAGGGTAAGTTCATTAGTGTTACCAGCCTCAGAAATTGCTGTCCAAATAAATGCTTCACAGAGCTCAAGTAACAGACACATCTCAACATCAACTGTTCAGAAGAGACTGCGTGAATCAGGCCTTTGTGGTCGAATTGCTGCATAGAAACCACTAGTAAAGGACATCAATAAGAAGAAGAGACTTGCTTGGGCCAATAAACACGAGCACTGGACATTAGACCGGTGGAAATCTGTCCTTTGGTCTGATGAGTCAAAATGTGAGATTTTTTTATTCCAACCGCCTTGTCTTTGTGAGACGCAGAGTAGGCGAACGGATTATCTCCACACCGTGAAGCATGGAGGAGGATGTGATGGTGTGGGGGGTGCTTTGCTGGTGAAACTGTGATTTATTTAGAATTCAAAGCACACTTAACCAGCCTGGCTACCACAGTATTCTGTGGTGATACCTCATCCCATCTGGTTTGAGCTTAGTGGAACTATCATTTGTTTTTCAACAGGACAAGGACCCAACACACCTTCAGGATGTGTAAGGTCTATTTGACCAAGAAGGAGAGTGATGGAGTGCTGCATCAGATGACCTGGACTCCACAATCACCCGACCTCAACCCAACTGAGATGGTTTGGGATGATTTGGATGGCAGAGTGAAGGAAAAGCAGCCAACAAGTGCTCAGCATATGTGGGAACTCCTTCAAGAATGTTGGAAAAGCATTCCAGGTGAAGCTGGTTGAGAGAATGTCAAGATTGTGCAAAGCTGTCATCAATGAAAATGGAGGCTTCTTTGAAGAATCTCAAATATAAATTATATTTTTGATTTGTTTAACACTTTTTTGGTTACTATATAATTCCATGTGTTATTTCATAGTTTTGATGTCTTCACTATTATTCTACAATGTAGAAAATGGTAAAAAATCTAGAAAAACCCTTGAATGAGTAGGTGTGTCCAAACTTGTGACTGGCACTGTATGTAATATACTGTCATGAAGAGTTTCATTTTACACTGGGAAATACACAAATAAAGTAGAATAGAAAGTATGTTGGTTCAGCAATATGCCCAAATATTGAGCAAATGCACAATCCTATTGCATTTGGTTGCCTTACAACTGTACATTGAATCAACTTTAATGCTGTTTTGTTGAGCAAACTCACAATCCTATTGCAGCTGGTTGCCTTACGTACGTTGAATAAATAAACACAATTCCGGTGCACATGATAGCACTCTTGTTCAGCCCAGGGGCCCTTTCTATGATGCCTTCCCAAAGGGCCAGACTGTTTGGGTTAAGAGATGCTGTCTCACGCGACTCAGACCCCACCCCCCTGCCTTCCCGTCTAAATCCATGTGGAGGCATGCTATGGCTGGGTGAGGAGAGAGAGGGATGAGGAAAAGTCTGGACAACGTGAAAACAATTGAAGCGGTTGACCATGGGAACATCCTCATTCCTAGGACGACAGACTCAGGGCTACACTGGGAACTAATGGGAACCATCTATTTGACAACAAAGGATGTCTTCTAGAGGGACTCAAACAGTGTATTTTCAGTAAAAAAAAGACTATAACAGACTACGTAGCTCTTTCCTCCGGAAACATCAAAAGTTACAGATATAACTTCTCTACGGGTATCCAGTGCCTCTCATTCTTTCAGTGAGTACAACAGCGACTGGCCGGTCGGACCTTAACCTCTGTTACCATAAGCAAAGTCCTGGTTGTCTAATAAAGCTCAGTCCATCCCTAAGGGAGCGGTTGTGGTTAAAGCACAGAGTTATAGCCAACACACATATAAATGTAGCAACAGCACCGTGACTCATCTGCTATGCAGCCACATTGAAATATCCAATGACGGGACCTATTAAAATGTTGTTACTTTGATTGAGCAACGTGTGCGCTGTGCAGGCGTGCAGTAGGGAGAGATGATCAGGGATGACATCTCATACTTCATTCCCAAGAGTGGTTAGAAGATTGATGGAATCAGTGAGCTCCGTGAGCTTGTTTCCTCCGCTAAAATGATCATGGAAGAAGACGTGGTTTTGATTTTAATCATCTGAATAACTTCTTGTGAAGTTGATGGAACAAACAAGAAAATAGAAAACGCATTGTTTTTTTTGGTTTGTGTTATCCTTTACCAGATCTAATGTTTATATTCTCCGACATTAATTTCACATTTCCACAAACTTCAAAGTGTTTCCTTTCAAATGGTTTCAAGAATATGCATGTCCTTGCTTCAGGTCCTGAGCTACAGGCAGTTAGATTTGTGTATGTCATTTTAGGCGAACATTGAAAAAAGGGTCCCATCCTTAACAGTAGAGAGAGAGAGAGAGAGGTCTGGGTAAAGGTCAACTGAGGCGTTGTGGACATGTTCTAAGGAAATGGACATCTCCTCTTTCCTGCTAAAACCTGCTAAAACCATAAGCCTGCCAAAACCTCCAACCCTAAAGCAAACAGAGAGAATAAATGTTACAAAAACAACTTGTCGACTTGTGTTGATGAGTAAAGCAGAAAAGAACATGTGGTAAAAG
Source organism: Oncorhynchus mykiss (assembly GCF_057628025.1). Lineage (NCBI taxonomy): Eukaryota > Metazoa > Chordata > Actinopteri > Salmoniformes > Salmonidae > Oncorhynchus > Oncorhynchus mykiss. The sequence continues at coordinate 72,976,314 of NC_143033.1, forward strand.
AAACCAACATGGCTGTCTCCTTGAAACCAACATGGCTGTCTCCTTGACAGACACAACAGTGTATCTATCCACTCACCTGAGCAGATCTCTCCTTTGAAGCGCAGGCAGTTGAAGTCGTCACACTCGCAGTACTTGCCCCACACTTTTCCAAAGCCACTAGTGTGGCAGGAGCACTGGCCACACACACAGTTGCCCCTCCCATTGCAGATGGCGTCTTCAGCTTTGGGGCTGCAGTTGCCCTGGTCTGAAGGCCTGTAGTCCCCGTCGGCACACTCACAGCGGTCTCCCAGGCGCCCCGGGTGACACTGGCACACACCACACTCGTAGGTCCCATTTCCCTGGTTACAGAGAGGGCTCTCGGGCTGGGCTGTGGCCTCACAGTCACACCCGCAGGCGAAGTGGACCGTAACCTCCAGGGCGTCCTTGAAGCCCACAGGTTTAATGGTGAAGGTACGGTTCTTCTCCTTAGGGCAGCCGTGTAACCTGGCCTCCACACTGAACGACACCTGGGGGGGAAAGGTGTGTGTGATACAGCAGGTTACATTTGAACTGTGCAGTAAGAACAGAGCATTAATTCCTATACCTAAGATCTGACACTAGGCCACCATTTATCATCCAGATGGTGAGTGGTACAGGTACTGACTGTGTCTCCGATCTTAAGTCCGGAGCAGGACTTGAGTCCCTGGATGAGCTCTCCGTTGAGGCAGGTGGCATTGAAGGACAGAGCCAGCTCCTCTGGAACACCCAGCAACTCCAGCTCCACCTTGGAACGGATCCTCTACTCCACAGGTCAATGGGCAGAGGTCAGAGGACAGAATGAACTCAATCAGAAACATAAACGATTCAGAAAACCTCTACTCTTAGTCTCTGTGGAAATGGATACAGTGTGTATATACAGTGTTCTATCTGTCACACATTGGCTCGTGGGAAGTCAAATAGACTGTTTGAGAAATAAAGGGGAGCTGAACTCACTCCTTTAGCCTCTCTTTCCCACATCCTCATTAAGAAATGCTAGAAGCAATGAGAGTTTGAAGTGGGAGCTGTATGTTTGCTAATGTTGTGCGTTCTCTTTGAAATATCTCAAACAGCCAATGTTTGACTTCGCAACCGCAACAGCCAATGACTTCGCAACCGCATGACGCAGCATGACGAGCTCAAAGCAGTTCCTACTTTCTAGAGGATCAGTGTTTTTTTCTATGACAGTTGTGTTCATGATGTTAACGTTAGCTCCTGTTCTTTCAACATTAACATTGGCTACGATGTCTATGCTCTGTTGTCTCATGTGTAAACATGTCCGAGGTGCTGCACGTTAATGGCTAGTCCTGTTGTCTGTAAATGGCCGGGCTGTATGTTAATTGTTGGGTCCTGTTGTCTGGAAATGGCCGGGCTGTATGTTAATGGCTAGTCCTGTTGTCTGTAAATGGCCGGGCTGTATGTTAATGGCTAGTCCTGTTGTCTGTAAATGGCCGGGCTGCATGTTAATGGCTAGTCCTGTTGTCTGTAAATGGCCGGGCTGCATGTTAATGGATAGTCCTGTTGTCTGTAAATGGCCGGGCTGCATGTTAATGGCTAGTCCTGTTGTCTGTAAATGGCCGGGCTGCATGTTAATGGCTAGTCCTGTTGTCTGTAAATGGCCGGGCTGTATGTTAATGGATAGTCCTGTTGTCTGTAAATGGCCGGGCTGTATGTTGATTCTGCTGCTATGACTGGCTAGAGTGCCCTTGGCGCAGCTGTTTCTCAGTGCAAGACAATTCTCCCTAGGTGTTACCAACTCATGTTAATGCTAAAGTAGGCATGACTGGGCATGATAGAACTCAAAACCCAACTCTCATATATACGGCTCTCTCTTACCTCGTAAGCATCCAGGATGAGTTGGATCACATTCCCAGAGTCATCCGACAGCGTTCCAACTGTGGTGCCAGGGATGAGCTGGCTGTAGTTCTGAGGAAAGAGGGTCCAAGGGGACATAAGAGGTAAGGTACCAAATCCCTCTACACCTAGTAACCACGGTGACCCTGATAACAGTCAGGTGTACTCACCTGGTAGAGGGGCATCACATTGTTGGTCACAGCGAAAATGAGGTTGATGTTGTTCTCAGACATCTTCTCTGTGATCAGAGCCAGAGAGGGGTAGTCCTGAAGGAGGAGACCGTCGTTATCGTTACGTTTCTCTTGTGATAACAGACGAATAGAACTCCGACACAAACTCTCTGACACACACCACTCACCAGGGTTGACGACTTGTCATAGTTGTTGTCTCTGTCGATGTGACACTGTCCATCATTGGGCTGCACTAGACCAGCCAGCCGGCCGTCCAGGGCTATGTGTGTCGTAGCGTCGGTAGTGAACACCAACAGGTGGGAGGCATCCCCACGCCAGCCTATCTTGTCCTAGTGACAGATGGAGGGAGAGAGAGGGGAAGAAGAGGAGAGGGGAGAAACGGTATGTATTCAACTTTGTGTGCTGTTTCTAAACCACTGATTGCGTGTGTGTGTGTGCTTGTATGTCTCTAGGTGTGTGCGCTTGTATGTCTCTAGGTGTGTGCGTACATGCGTGTGTTTGTGTGTGTATCACCTTGCACACCACTGCCTGTATGACCGCGTCGAAGCCTCCCTCTGGAGAGTCTCTGTTACGAGACACCTGCTGCTTCGCCACCTCCTCGGTGAAGCGCTCCACCTGCTTGGTCAGAGACAGCACGTGCTTGTAGCCAAACTGAGGCAGGCACCGCGTCTGGATCCTACACATCACACCCCGTGCCATGCCGAAAACAGGCAAATTGACAAAGAGGTGGAGAAAGAAATACATTGCTGTTAGACACAATTTGACAGCTATTAACAAAGCCAAATCCTGAGGGAATTTGAGCTTCAACACAGAATATCAACCTTTTCAAATCTTCCCTTCTGCAAAATCTCATCCTCCTCTCCCTCCCTCCTCCTCCACCTCTCTGTCCACTCCACCCCCCACTCACCCATGGCAAGGGTTACTGACGGCTTCCTCAGGGTAGGTGTACATATATGGGGACAGGGGCTTGTCCACAAAGGCCCCAAAGCCCATACGCAGGTTGCTGGTGGTGCGGCCCATGGCTGCAGCCAGCTGGTTGCCCAGGGAGCGCAGGCGGGCCAAGTCGTCCTTCATGGAGTAGGAGAGGTCCATCAGATAGTACAGGTCAACTGGGTAGTCCTCCACCTGCTTCACTGTCACTGTGAAACGCCTGGCATCATCTGAGGAGAGAGCGAGAGGGAGAGTATGTAACAATTCCTCTGTTCAATGTACTTTAGACGAGTTGTGAACCCGGTGTACAGTATGTGGGTGGTTGCATGTAAGCCTATGCTGTGTTAGAGTACCTGGTCTCAGAGTGAGACGGAGTTTCTGGGGTCTGATCTGGGTGACGTCGTCAGCCGCCCCCGACGCCTTGTCACTGAGGGGAGTGTCTTTCTGCACGCTGAGGGTACTGAAGGGGAACTCTAGCCCCTCCTTCGTACACCCCCCATCCAACAGGTTCTGCTTCAGATCACAACGGGACACACTGGAGCCCCCTTGGCCAAACTCCTGAACCCAGGACAACAACAACACACACTGGTAAGAGCAACACTTCCCAATGAGACAACCAGTAAAGGGACAGTGATCGATTTAAAAAGAGCATCTAAATGCAATACAATGGAAGGGGGGCTCAGTGGATGAATTCAGTATTTGGACAGTGACACGTTTTTACGGAGTTTTGGCTCTGTACTCCAGAACTATGGACTTGAAATTATGCAATGACTACGATGTTAAAGTGCTTTCATTTGAGGTTATGTTCACCCATATAGAGTGAACCGTTTAGAAATGACAGCACTTTTTTGTACATAGTCCCCCCAGAGGATATACTCACTTCCTTAAAGCACCAAGCACAGCTAGGGTGGATAGCCAAACACTGTCTGCAGGTGCTCACCCCTCGAGATGTGCAGATGTTTGAGCCTGAAGTACACACCAACATAAACATGAGTGAATAGGTAGGGGGTCCAGCAGTGGGAATCAAATAAGCCATATATGGACACTTGAAAGGAATCATATAGCCTATTTGCTGTCTGGACACTTGAAAGGAATCATATAGCCTATTTGCTGTATGGACACTTGAAAGGAATCATATAGCCTATTTGCTGTATGGACACTTGAAAGGAATCATATAGCCTATTTGCTGTATGGACACTTGAAAGGAATCATATAGCCTATTTGCTGTATGGACACTTGAAAGGAATCATATAGCCTATTTGCTGTATGGACACTTGAAAGGAATCATATAGCCTATTTGCTGTATGGACACTTTTAGATTGATTCTTTATTAGCTTTGAGTGTTTCTGACAATGTTATTCCACTTGCAGTCTTGCCAAGTAATTGTCTCTCATGACCGTTTCTCCACACTGACTTTGCATTTAAACTACAATTCTTCTTCTTTTCTCACTACTTTAGTCGTTAGTTGGGCCACAGACGGTTCCGTTTCTCTACCACGCACTCTCTTCTCTCTCGGCTGGTCCCTCCTCCTCTGCTTCCTCTCTGGCCCAGGCTCTACTTCTCTCCTCCCCTGTTACACCATACTGTTTGCTACCCAAGCCTGTCCTGTCACGCACATTGTTCTGTAAAACAGCTGTTATGCAGGCAATTCGATGCTAGAGGAAGAGGCACACACTGCAGGAATTTCCATCAAAGTATGACGCTAAAACGTGTCATGTTGACGCTGCTCAATAAGTCGCGGATGTGACACATTATGTCTTGCAACAGTTGGTTAAAACCTGACTGCAGTCATATCAATTGAAAATGCTATTTCATTAAAAAAAAATCTATGAGATGTGTATGCTTTGTCTATTAGACGTATTGAGGTTCAATTATGTGTTAGATGTATTTTATTAATATTATAATTATTATTATAATTATAATTATTATGATTAGCCTATTCGCTATTGTGCATGTTGAAGTGATTGCTTGTCTATATAGCACTGTTACTATAAAAACAGGTGGCCAAAACAAATACTATGTGAAATGCAAAGGTGTGGCCTGTACAAATATGAGCGCACTCTGGCACAACGTTTCGCGAATTAGCGCTCCCTTTTAAGGACTCAACATGCCCAATGTTCCATTCCAGTAGCGCAAAACAGTGCCATACAGTTTATTGTTTTAACAAATAAAATCGTAAAAAACTATAGTTTTGTGAGTTTTCCTGGAACTTAAGACGTATTACTTATTAAAAACATACGATATAACAAAATATAATATTCAGCCGGCATACGCACCCTAGAATAGAACACGTCTTATATAATGTCAGAGGTTTTTTTTTTTTACATAAAAACTATAGGATGACAAAGAAAATACTTACCAAGAACTTCAGAAGAAGCTAATAAGAAACCAGAAAATATCCATAGTCGGTCAAAAAAAGTTCCCATGTTGGAGAGACGGGTTAGGACTGACTGCTCGAATTTCTCTGCCTGCTCCACCTCTGTAGTAGTATTAGTAGCCTGCTCTCAAACCAGTGGACCACCAATTAGAATGCTTTTCCTCATTCTTGCAAAATGCAATGCTGATTATGATTCAGAGAGGCTCTGACATACACGTTTAGGCTACTTTATAGAAACGTAACTGTACGACATAATATATAGACTAGAGTATGGATGTGCATTATATTTAAGAATATGCCGTTGGCCTATTCTCCACATATCAATGGCACAGATGTGTCAGTCGCTATAATGGTACCAAGCGTCTGTGTGATTCAAGACATTCAAATTGCCTGCTAATCTTTTGAAGTCTATTCGACAATACCCCCCCCCCCCCCCCCCTAAAAAAAGGACATGAATAAATGAATGAGTACATTTATTTATAAACTAAACAAATGTATGAATAAAAATAAAAGACACAAGAAATAGAAAAAGTTATTGAAATAAAAACATATTGCCAAAAACAATAAATTGTTATAACAATGCAGAGAAAAGTGTTTGTAAACATTGTTGTTTACATCTTTGTTTGGTTTTCAGCTAACGGCATATATGTTCATTGATAGTTACAAGCAACCCACTTGTAACAAAGGTTCAAAATCAGCGACCTGTGCTTGAAAGCCCCCTAGCGGTTGAAACTGATATTCATTTTCAACCAGATGACGGTAGTATGAGTTTATAATTATTTGATTATAATCCCAATTAAACTGATGTATTCATACTTTACCTTTTATATCTTATTATCTGAGGAGATATGAGGAGGTTTGTGCTGTTCTTCACAAGAGGGTTTACAGGGTTTTGAGCATAGTTTTCTTGTTGTGTATGTGGGCATGTAGGCTGGACAATTTACATCCATTCTCTCCCATCTCTTCTTTAGAGAAGGATGCAGTAGTCCTGTTTGATCCATTCTTCCTTTATCTGAATCTGACCTGCCTAGTGGCCCTCCCAGGCCTTCCCATTATGGAGTGATGGAGCAGGAGAGAAATTGTGTACCTCTAAAATTGCAGGAGGGGGATAAAAACAAGATTAGATCAATGCCCTGGCCGTATCCAGCCCCGCCGCCACTGCTGCCTACCTGTCACAGTCAACGCCACCCCTGTAGAAATTGACTTGGGGGGGCGGAAGTGGGAGCCAGACAATGCCTCTGTCTCTGTCTCTGTCTCTGTCTCTGTCTCTCTCTCTCTCTCTCTCTCTCTCTCTCTCTCTCTCTCTTTCTGCCTCTAAGCTTGTCCATTTATTGAATCACTCTCCCTCTATACCCGTTATTCTCTCTGTCTCGCTGGTTGCTAAGCTACTGCCACTAGCCAGTGTTCTGGAATTGCGGCGAGGTGGGGTGATAGAAAAAGAGAAATAGATAAGCTGTAATACCCAGGAAGGCAGGCAGTGTGCTAGCATTAGGCGCTGATTGCTCCTGGCTATGTGTGAGGGATAATGCCCCATGGCTCACATTGTACTGGGTAAAGAGCTAAAGAGGGGGTCAGATGGCACCCAATTAAAACAATGAGCCGGAGAGGGTGTAGGGGGGGTTTGGGGCAGGTGACAGGAGATTGGTCTTGACCTCTGTCTCCGCTCCATAGAACACTGGTCAAGCTTTTCACTGAGTCTGAGAATGCAATCACTCTGCCAATATCAGTGTTTGGATAACCAACCGTCACCACGTCACCCCTTTCCTTTTCACTGGGTCTGGATATAATGAAGACCACCTCGTCACGTAAGAGAGGGTCCACCTGGGATTTGTTTGAACTCAGGTCTATATCTCCGTGGGGTTTACCTTACGAGATGTGCCCCAGCTCTTCTCATGGCGGACATGTTGTTTGTGTTGTGACGCTGTGCCTCCTGACCCGCTGGCCCCCT